>NC_090050.1:1363752-1663752 GCF_038355195.1 Osmerus mordax | reverse complement strand
GTACTGGCTGCCTCCCCTCCTGCTTTTTCACTGCAGTGTTATGTACAAATTGAGAAAAAAAAATTAGCAGCTCAGCCCAGTTTGTGTGGGATTGCGCAATCCGAGAGGAGGCACAGCTAGTCGCTGCCTCCTTCCGCTTCTTTCCCCGTATTTGAACAGGAAAATACACAAATTCAGCGATATTGGCTATACAAAATCATTGGAATCATCCAATAATTATATTTCTATCACAGATCAATGGACAAATATTATTATTTTATATTATTCGTTTTTTACATTTCATGATGACACAGGGGAGGCACTGCCCCCCTTGCCTCCCCTGACCGCACGTCACTGATTTGGATGCGGATCAGCCGTTGACAAACCGATATTTGCTGTTCTAACTCATCTCGCTAATGTTAACGGGCTAAGGGACTAACTAGGGATTAACTTAGCTTCAACCCTTACGACGAACGGGGCCCAGATGTTACGTTAGTGTAAGCTGATAAGTCACACTGGCTTATTTTGTTATGAGATGATAATTTAATGTCCCAATTGGTTAACGCAATAAACTTGGTATTTTTTTAAATAAATGTATGGGTGGGGGGTGGGGGTTCATGTTAGAGCAATAGACACGTTTTGGAGCCGTTTCCGCTCTACTTCCTAAACTCCTCCCTTCGATGCAATCCACTTCCGTTCTGGCGGGCTGGGTTTGTTTTGCTAGCTAGCTCCGTTGTGCCGACAAAGCACTGATATCGCAGTGACAAAGAGGATATACAATTTACAACATGAAGAAAAGTGGTTCGGGAACGACGTGTGCGGTAGTTGGTTGCAAACACTCCAGAAAGCACCTGAACGAGTGGTTAGATAGAGTGCTACGACTACCAGTTTTAAAACCTAGAATCGCCTCTAGCCTGTTACAGTTATACTACAGTAGTATGCTTATTGTTTGTAGGCTATTCACATTTTGTTGGTGTTCCTTTGTCCTATTGTTGCAGTGGATTTAACAATTATACTTTGATATGTGGATATAATAATTCAAAGCTTTCAAAGTGCCAATACACACATCTGTAAAAGCCCGGCATGAGGTGTGTAGCCAACCGGTGCTTGTTTAAAGCAGTCATAACCGGGTTCATAGGAAGAATAGATAGATAAGTAGGCACTTCAGGCAGTGACAAGCCACTTAAATAAGGATAACAGTGTACTGCCTGTCTTGTCCTTCTGAAGTTGTTAAATTGAATAGGCTGAACATCAACATGTAACATCAATAGCCTAGAAATTCCAAACGAATTAGCTTTCAATGTTATGTATGCCTAGGCTACTTGGACCGTGTCCTGGCAATAAATAAAGAACATTATGCTACATGTTTTGCCAGGATAACTGGCAAGACCATTGAATGTTCATGATGTTCCTGTGTGTTTATTCCTTTGACTGGGTACAACAACGCGATCAGTCAACCGACTATAAATGTTTTTAATGTCTGGCTACGAATTTATAGAACAACTTCTGTCTGATACGTGTGGCATCCTTTAGCCAAATAATTATCCTACATTTTGCTGAGAGATTGAAGAGCTAGACAACAAATGTTCTAATGAATCACCGACTAAAGTCATCTTCTGACATTGCCTTTGCTCCATGTTAAAAGCTCCAAAATGATGGACTGGCAAAAGCTTTAGAACTATAAATCTACTCTAAAATGTACTTAAAAGTATGGCGACGACGTTGGCAACTTATCCAGTAGTAAATGTCAAACGACCAATATGTCAAAGTAGTTGAACCGTGATCCCAAGCTAGCATCGACATCGCTGTTTACACCGGCAGACGCTTTGCAAACCACTTCCGGCGGAAATGAAGTGCATTTGTGTAGAGTTATGGCGGCCCCCTGGTATGTGGCGCGTAAACTTGTCTATAGCCCCTCCAAATGTTTGTGCACTTCCCTTGCTAACAGCAACAATGGCGGCCAGATCATCCAGAGTCCCATAAATGTATTTTCGGCTTAAATAATTGATTTAAAAATTACGACAGTCTTCTTTTGTGCTCTACACAGTCCTGTACATATATATTTGCAACCATGTTCTAAATTGAAACGGTTTTAAAAATCGATAGTTTGCTACGCTAACGTTACATTGCTGATTTGCACAACAGTTCCGCATTTCTCTGACTAGCCTTGAATGGACTCCATGCATGTCTAGAGTTTTAACTAAACTCCATTAGCAGCGAATTTCGTTTGTGCATAACACTAGCCTACTTGCTTTGGAGACATCGATGCGTGCTTTACATATAATGATGACGTAACCGTAACCAAGTGGTGTCTCATTTCATAGGGGTATGTTCTCACCCCATGTAAAGTGGGAGGCCGAGTGTTAAGTTTATTTCCAAGGAAAAGGGGGGTGTCATGTATTGGGTAGACATATGACGCCACGGTGGGGGGAGGAGTTATTAATAAAGAAGTTTATCTGAAGCGAGCGCGTGGGCTGCTATTGATTCAATTCAGATTGTCTAATTAGGCATTAAGACTCAACAGGTGCCAGGATCTATTGGTTCGAGAACCCAGTGAACTGATAGGGGTGGGTGGATCGATCTAAAGTATCGATAGTATCAATACCAACGTTGGTATCAGTATTGATCAATACTTGCTTGATGAGTTAAACTGAAATTGAAATTGAAACTTAAGTTTCAATTTCTCTTCTCTACATTTAGTACATAACTCCCTGCTCCCACAACAGCTCACTTTGCCCCTCCCCCACCTCCCCTGATATGTCGTGAGTTGTTGCCGGTGTTGTGCCGAATTCACACTCCCTGCAGAAATTTAACCCCCCTGCTCGTATAAGGACATATACTTTGTATAAACGAATGTATAGACGAATAGTGTACACGAGAAAACTGCACGTTATACGTGTCGCCCACGCGAACAAACCAAGATGATTTTCAATAACAAAACAACAACTAAATCTTGTCTTAGGACTCCAATAAAAATGTATTCATTCAGTAAGAACAGCGAAACGTAGGATAAATTGATTACGAAGTGAATAGCAAAGTCTACAAGTAAGAGAGTCGCAACAATGCAGAAGCAACGCGTTCACGAGCAGGTGGGTTACATTTCGGCAGGGAGTGTGAATTCGGCACAACACCGGCAGGTGCAGTAACATGACTCAGCAGCACACTATAATAACAGTATTTCTGACAAAACTCTTTGTCCTGTGTTTTATTATGATCATGATCAACTAATTAAAGGAAAATTCACAAAATCATTCAATGATCATGAAAATGAAATTTTCAATTTTCATTCAAAGTTGCATATTGATCATGCATTCACTTCATAAATTATGAGGCATTGCTTTCCCCTACACGAAAGTAGATACACTGCTTTTTCTAAGTAAAAAGTATCGGTATTGGCCCTGTATTTACTTGGCATCAGATCGATACCAAATTTTGCAGTAGCCTATCGCACACCCCTACTGATCACCGGAACACTGAACAGCTTGAGTTATTTACATCCGGTTAGGAAGAACGCGCATGAAGGAGGAGAAAGCAAACTGCATCGAACTACAGTTTTGTAAACGACTAGGATTTTCACCACCAAAATGTCTCGACTAAATGTGTTCAAGGATTTTCTCAATGAGCGATTAACAACGTCAGCTTTGGAGATATTCGCGACCGCTGAAAAATCGTTTGCCGAGTTCGAAGAGGAGATTTATCGTTCAAAGGAGGAGAGCACGCGACTGCAACGCTTGTCGGACATTTTTACTCAACCTGAGATCAAGTTTCACCGAACAGGTTCGAATAATAACTACAGATGATTATAATCTTCTGTATCTATATTAATTATATCTTTAATTATATATTTGGTCTAGCACGGCCATACCCAGGTGTCGTGTCAAAATTAAGGTATTAAACAGATAAAAGCAGAATGTAGTGAGACCCGTTTCTTGCGATTGAGTGATTTACTAGATCTAGCACAGAGCACTAACTGTCCCGAGTTACTAGCTATCTGAGTGTCATTCACCAGATTATCAGATTTTAGCCTCATTGAGCCAGGCCAAAGATTTTAGCTCTATATTGACAAGAAGTGAAAGCCAATAGAACGTTCCATTGCAAAACCCAGTGCCCAGTAGTAGCGCTACGTTTCCGCCATTTTGGGGTGAAAGCGACTCGGCAGTCCACTAGCTTAGTGATTGGTCGTTCGCGAATGAGCCGGCTCGCATATCTGAAGAGGCGACACTGTTTTTAATAGATTAATATAGCCTATAAAAATTTAATAATTATGAAATAATGAATTCGAATTGTCGTCGTCATCTGCCGCTTGTCAGGGGGTCGGGTCGCGGGGGCAGCAACCTAAGCAGGGAGGCCCAGACTTCCCTCTCCCCGGCCACTTCCACCAGCTCTTCCTGGGGGACCGCGAGGCGTTCCCAGGCCAGCCGAGAGACATAGTCCCTCCAGCGTGTCCTGGGTCTTCCCCGGGGCCTCTTCCCAGTGGGACGTGCCCAGAACACCTCACCAGGGAGGCGTCCAGGAGGCTTCCTGATCAGATGCCCGAGCCACCTCAACTGGCTGACAATTTTAATTGTATTTAAAATAATTTACTAATTCAAAGAACATTAAAAAAAATAATACTTGTAGGCCACACGAGGATGATCGTGTGCGCGAGCACAACCATTGTTCTCTCACATATATATTTATGATTTTTATTGTTTATTTTCGCCCCCCTAAGGATCAGTCAATATTTGGACTACATAGACAACGTCGGTGTCAAAATGTTCGTCCGTTGCACGATTTAGGCTGAACTTAAGTTTTTGTGGCAAAAAGTGCCTTGTGTCAACAAAGGGTATCAGTGCTAGCCTACGTCACAACGTCAGCACACGTTAGCAACAACGCATGGATACAACGTGCATAGATGTGATGTTGCACAGCGAGTATCGTGCCGTGGTGTACTAGCACCATCATACATGTACATTTAAGCAAATCAAGACCTGCATGTACAGTAAGTAATGTCACATTAAATAATGTATTTAAACTCAAGCTTGTGTGGTGCATCGCTGGCTTCAGTGCCACAGCCTAAACTTTATGTCAAAAGAAACATTCTCATTTCCGGCGCTTTCAGACAATCCCCTCACTCACGTGAAGTTTGGCTAGCCACCGCAACTAGCTTGCTCATAGCAAACCTCTTTTGAATTAGCCAATTCTCTCTAAATAGATGTCAAGCTTATTTACGTTTTTGGGGGCATATTTTCAGTTATTACTGTTTGAATCGCGATTCCATCTGAAATACTGCCGGTGACAACGTTGTTACAGTAGCTTGTTTCAAAAGGGGTTCCTAATGAATTACGCAATATGAGTAGGCTAAATGCTTGAAAAATGTCACTACAAGAGAAAAACTTAAGGGGACGGACCCACCTGCAACCGACGCAAGCAAGCACACCCTACAATTTCCCCAGAAATTGTACCCTCTCTAGTTCAAATTGTTTTCACACCTATCATAGTCAAATTCATAGTAAAAAAGCCAAGAGAGCCGTCTCTTTTCAGTGAGCTGAGCCAAACGAGCCGACTCACGAAGAAGAGCCGGAATGCCCATCACTACTAACTTGCTGTCGCTTTCGGCAATATCAGCTGCTTTGTAAAAAAAAAAGTCAACTAGTATAAAAAAAATGAATGATGACAACACAGAATAACGTAATCATTAGACTAGTGATCATCAAATCCCGTTTAACAGTTTATTTCATAGACAAGTCTTCCACTTTTTTTCCACAAAAATAGTTTGGTTTGAAATTCTTTGAAGCGTATCTTCTCCTGGCCGATTTGGCTGTGAGCAGGTGCGTGTCTAGAACATTTTGAACAGGGTGGCCAGGCAGGGGCACAGCCCCAGAGCAGGGTGGCCAGGCAGGGGCACAGCCCCAGAGCAGGGTGGCCAGGCAGGGGCACAACCCCAGAGCAGGGTGGCCATCAACCACGTATCGAGACTCGAGTTTAAAAATGTTTATCTACCCTTTCTGTTGTAGGTAATGAAACACTGCGTGTTATATCTCAATAAACTAAAACGATTTCTATTAAGATTTTCCTCCTGTGTGTAGTTATTAGTAAATGCTTAATCCTTAATCTAAATCGAGCATCCCGCATATGGGATTTTCCTATGGCAAATTTGGATTTATTTCAATGTATTTATAATCATTTTCAAAAATCTAGAAATAAGTCTTCAATGATTCTACCAGTCATACACACCAGAAACCTTCTAACTGCAATCTTGAAATGACAGATTTATTATTTGTAGGCTTACTCATACATTTACAAACCCTTTATTCAGTAATGTTACCATTATTTATAGATTCCTAGAGTAATAACAAACATAAACAATATATATTTTCTGTAATTGGGCATTGGAAAGTGTGATTTTCTATAGGTGAAGTTCGACCCATAACTTTAAACCCCCCACATTTTGTATTATTGTTTTATTTAAATACATATGTCACATTTGTACCAAATAAATGTTTCTTAACACAAATATGATTGTAAACTCTTAAACCTGAGTGTGCATTTAGATATAATATCTTTAGAACAGTAAATGGAGGTATAAATAAAATGTCGTTTCTTCAAAAGGAACAAACAATATTTTTGGAACGTTTCATTTTGCCTGGCTGTTCTCTCCCTATAACCCTGACTGAGCCTCAGTCAGAAGAAAGTTGCTGAAGAAGAAAGTTCACATTGCTCAATAATAATATTATGTTCACCTCACGTCAGCCCTAGAATTCTGAGTATTTTTTCTTTTGTATTGTATACTGAAAAGTATTTATGGATTTGCATTCAATTCAACCCTTGTGCTGCCTTCGGGTTACATGACCCAAAGGTTCATAATGAACCATCGTTGTTTACCCAATTTACAAAAACAAATAAAAATAATTTTCTTTTAATCTTCGCAATGTGGGGGGTCTGAGACAGCCCAACGGTTAAAAGAAAATGCTTCACTTTGTTTTTGTATGCGGTAAAGTTGTCGCAATACGACAGTGGGTTACAATGACTGATGGGTCAGAATGACCCAAAGATAACACGAGGGTTAATTGACGTAGCCTAAATGTCTAAACAATATGCAGTCAGTATAGATCTCAGCTTATGACTGAAGTCAGCCAGGATCATGATTTCCACTTATCCTAAACTTAGCAGAAGAACAATACAAATGTTGTTACTTATGTTAACTACTATACAAACCAATTTTTATGTGAAACACTTAGAGACAAATGGCATGGGTATTTAACCCTTGTGTTATCTTCGGGTCATTCTGACCCATCAGTCATTGTGACCCACCGTCGTATTGCGACAAATTTACCTCATACAAAAACAAAGTGAAGCATTTTCTTTTAACTGTCGGGCTGTCTCAGACCCTCCACATTGGAATGGTTAAAAGAAAATTATTTTTATTTGTTTTTGTATTGGGTAAAATTGGGTAAACACAACGATGGTTCGTTATGAACCTTTGGGTCATGTGACCCGAAGGCAGCACGAGGGTTAACATCTTAAAAATAAAATGTCTCACCTATCGTGAATGCTTGCTAGCTAGCATGCTACTGTAGCAAAGCAAGCTACAGTCTGTAGAGACTTAGTTTACATCAGGCTATTTTGGGAAAACGAACTGTATTCCATACACCAAAAGTAAAGGGGCTGCATGGTGTTAATGCCTTTAGTGTAGGGTGAATTCGGGTAATCTGGGACATTTTTTGCATGCATTTTCTCATCGGAGCTGATTAACTGACCGTTTCTGTGACACCACACCAATCACGTTTTGTGATTTCAGTCACATAACAACCATGCTACCGATAGATTCGACGTTAGTAACATCAGCGACTTCTTTCATGCTTCTCCAGTGTGGTTGTTAAATGGTAAATGGACTGCATTTATATAGCGCTTTTCTACCTTAGCGGCTCAAAGCGCTTTACAATGTTTGCCTCTCATTCTCATTCATACTCTCACTCACACATACCGACGGCAGCGAGCTACCATGCAAGGCGCCGGCCTGCCAATCGGGAGCAACTTGGGGTTCAGAGTCTTGCTCAAGGATACTTCGGTACATGACCTAGGAGTAGTCAGAAAGTGTTTGGCGCCCTCTGCTGGCATAAAAAAGGTATTGCCATTGTGTTCGTGCCATTCGCTCCGTGTACTTGGTAGGGGCGGCGGAGGGGGCGGCAGTGGTAAACGTAGTCAAGGGGGGGGGGGGGGACCAAAAACTGCAAGCAGTGGCGGTCCTAGCACATTTGGTGCTAGGACCGCCACTGCTTGCAGCTTTTGGTTACTGTCGTGTAACTGCCCCGCGGCCATTTTAGAATAGGAGAACAGGCTATAAACTTTTATTTTGGAAATATAAGTTAAACTGTTTGTGCTAACAGACTCCAAACCATACTTTTGACGTCTCACTACAAGCTCACCATACAAAGTAGTCGATTTAGACATTGTTGCATATAGTTTAATGGTGTGACTGTAATGTAAAGCACACTTGTACACATGTAATGAATTGGTAACAAATTATTTTACTCGGTGTAACTGAATTTAAGCGTGCACATGAGCCACCGTTGTAGACTCCTACGTCTCATGCATCATTGTGTTGTTATCAGCGCCTCCTAGTGGCGTATATCATTAATTGTAATAACTGAAGTCAACATATAGATTTGCATTTGCATTTCGATACTCTGAGTAAATATAGTTGTTAATAATAGTTCATTATTTTCATATGAAGAACAATGTAGAATGTGCAGAATAAATGACACCCCTTGATTGCAAATGTTGGCTACATATATGTTGACTTTTATTATTAATGTGTTGTAAACTGTTTAATAGACATACACGTTGACGTGTAAAAACGTTTTATTCTATGACTCGGTCTCTGCTAATCTGACGATACAACTAGGGAGTCCCAGCCGCGCTAGCTAGTTACCACAGAACGAAGTTATGTTATGTGACAAGACTGAATTTGAAAGTACGGAACAATGTCGGCAACCCTGCGCCATGCATCATTCTTTTTTTTATGTCTCTGTACGAAAACAGAGACTTATCGAACAGGACTGGGTATGCAGCCACACAGACGATTTTTTTCTCCTCCATCTTTAAACTGAAAGCTAGAAATGTTTACCGTGGTTGCTACGTTACGAGAAACAAGAAAACAATCCGATTGTCCATCGCTAGCGAAAGTCGCATAAGGTTTGCATAAAGTTGAGACAATCTCAACTCGAATTGCTTGGATCACGTTGCGTCGCTACCCACAATGCACAACGCAAGCGATTCACATGGCTCCATTGAAAATGAATGGCAGTGTTTCCCACACATAGACTAATACGTGGCGGTGCGCCACAGAATCAACACTTTTTTTTAACGCTATTTAGGCTAAAACACGGAGCATATTTGTTCATCTGCATTTCCTTTCCCTGCTTTCCCTCCGTCTCTCTGTCACTCACGCGCCTTTCTCACATAGACACACAGGCACAACGTCAGCACACGTTAGCAACGATGCATACCATTCTAGTAAGACAAACAGCTATATCAGCGAGCCTTCAGCATTAGTACCGTAGCTAAAGGTCTAGGAAACTTGAGGCTACTTTTCAAGGTACCTACGAACATGTCTTGACTAGACAAGTGGGTTCCTCTTCGTTCTTTTCGTGAGAAGTCTCAGGAGCCATAGCTACTTACCCAGCGTCATGGAGCCGACCAGCTAAATAGTTATTTAGCACTAGCGTTGCTACCTGCATATGCGGAAATTGTTTGTTTTTGTGAAGGTGTCATTTTGGATTCATATTTAATATACCACAATTGGTCTGGTTTTAGCTGTCAGACATGTTGGGTTGCATAATGACTACGTTGATCACAAACATACTCTTCTTTCCTCCAGATGTGCAGCAGCTCTTTCTCCCGGAACCCCAACAGATTAAAGAGGAACAGGAGCTGTGGACCAGTCAGGAGGAAGAGCAGCTCCAAGGACTGCAGTCTGAAACTACACACTCCATGTTCACTTCTCGCAGTGTGAAACACAACTGGGATCAGGAGGGCTTTTCTGAATGTTCACATCTTGACCAAACTGTTAAAGCGGAGAACAGAGAAGGAGACTCTCTACCCAGCAACACAACTGAGGAGCAAATCAAAGCAGAGCCTGATGGACAAGACTATGCAGCACCAGAACTGGACAGTGACTCTCAGCCCCTCTCTGTTGTAGCTCCAGACTGTCCTACAGCTCAGAGTTTGGAGGAGGAAGAACATGAAGGAGGGCTGCTTCTTCTGAACAGGACACAAGACAATGAGGCTCTGCCAAGGGAACATATGCCACAGAGGCGTCACACAGGAAAAACAAAACATCAGTGTCAACAATGTAACAAAACTTTTAGTAGAAAAGGTGCTTTGGTTTTTCATATGAGGACACACACAGGAGTGAAACCTTATCAATGTCAGGAATGTAGCAAACCCTTTTCTCAAAATAGTTATTTCATAAAACACATGAGGACACACAGGAGAGAAACCGTATCAGTGTCAACAATGTAACGGACCATATTACATTAGTTTAAATCAGGGCGGGGTTGACCTTATTGCTATGGATGATGTCAACAAGCTTTGGTTACAGTGATTGGCTGAGGGGGATGGATCTCAGTCAATAATTTCCTCCAAGAAATATTGTATAACAAGTTATTATGTTGCGATATGTGAAGTTTTAGAAATTAAAATGTTCAAATGAAGATGTTCAATTGTATAGCTAAAACGCATAAAGGCAGCTGTATGAATTGTGGGGTCTGCATAGGAAATATTGTTCGATGCATTGTTATGTGTTCTGATGATGGATGGCTGAGGTATACCAAGTTCTTCTGCTCTGCATAGCTGCAGTTTCCCTGTGGCCAAGTAGTGTAGAGTTGTCAACCTTGATCTCCAGGGTTACTGGGTTGTTTCTGTAAGTGACTATCCCTGATAACTCTACTACAATAATAAAACTGACGATACCTTATTTGCAGCTCATTATCATAAAATGTTTCTAAAATGTTAACCTTCCAAGGCGGATTGCCAACAACAGACATTTTAGGTATATAGGTTTATTATTAAGTACAAATATACCTGGGTTGTCTTTTAGTTACCTGGCTTCACTTCATGTCGAAACCGTATCAGCCTCCTTAATTGAGACAGGTAATTTGTTCCAGAGAAGAGGTACTCTATGCCTCAAGCAGTTTTTTATAAATTTTGGGAACCACCAGATAGCCAGCATCTTGGGATATTTGTGTCCTTACGGGGTGATGGGGTGCAAGGAGACCAGAGAGGTAAAGTGGTGCTAATCCATGCAGAGATTTGTAGGTTAGTAGTAGGACTTTGATATCAGCTCTGGCTTGGATTGGGAGCTGGTGTAGAGAGACGAGAGTAGATGTTATCTGATCATACTTTCTGGTTCTGGTCAGTAGTCTAGCAGCAGCATTTTGCACCAGCTTTAAATGTTTTATGTAGGTGCTAGGGAGGCCAGAGATACATTGCAGTAGTCCAATCGGGATGTAACAAATGCATTAATTAGTTTTTCAGCATCTTCACGACTGCTAAAGTGTGTGTGTGTGTGTCGCTCTGGATAAGAGCGTCTGCTAAATGACAGTGTGTACTTTTAATGTAAATCTGAAGTGTGTGTTTGTCTGTATATTTATCATATATAACTTCAATTACAAATAAAGCATCTATATCTCCCTGGAGGCCCGACTTGAATTTACAAATAAAGTAAACCTGTTACTGATATTGTTACTGTTATTGTTTCTGTTGCTAGTTGGAGACGACGGGGGGCGGGGCTTCTTATTCGTATTTTAGAGTTTCTCTCCCTGGAACAGATTTCATGTTCCAACTGAGTTGGGCTGGAGCTATCTTAAAGATCCCATGATATGCTGTTTTTGGATGCTTTTATATAGGCCTTACTGGTCCCTTAATACTGTATCTGAAGTCTCTTTCACGAAATTCAGCCTTGGTGCAGAATTACAGCCACTACGAGCAATCCTACAATGAGCTTTCCTCAGGACTTGCCGTTTCTGTGTTGCTTTAAATGCTAATGAGGAGGAGAGGGGCGGCACCATGCGCTAATGTTTACAGTGGATGTATCGCAATGGCTGTAACCCCGTTGCTGTAAGATGCCTCGAATTTGCCCATTTTCATCTGATCACCCTTGCAGAGGTGCACAGAGGTCATTTCAATGAGGGGAAAGGCGGATATCGCGCGCGCCATAACACCAACAGCAGAACGGTTATCCAAATAACAAAGAAGTGTACAACACTCGCGTTACAGTGTGTGTATTCACGCACATACTTGATGCTATCTACCTTTACATTAGCGACATAAACTGAGCTGTTAGCTGCAGAGTTACATCCACATTCTAAGGGTAGCAAGCTAGGTAACCGTAAAGCAACAAAATGATGTAGCGTTAGTTGACTTACTTGTCCAAGGTTTGTAGCCGGACCAAGGAGAGTTGGTACTGATCCAGAATTTAATTTCAGACGGTCAGCAAGGCCAGCTTTGTATTGGCCCAAGTTGAGGAAACAGTGGCTGAAATGTTTGGCGCAGACATGCAAAACTTTGGGAAGTTGTGTCGGCGCATTTCCAGAGAAAATAAAATTAAGACATTGGTTTTTCAGAGGCTCGGATGAAGGAACTAAAAAAATACTTTTGTTTTCATTTGTATATCCAAACACTGAGCAACTGTTATGCTTCGTTTGTTTGCAAGCCATGATGTTTTTCGAGGAAAAAACGATATCGCACTCACACGGTCATAGCTCAGTTTCTCATGGGCGGGCCAGATTCTCTGGGCGGGCAAAGCAGAGAAAGGGGAGGTAACCTTCCTCCTTAGGACGACATAAGGAGAGGATTTTCAAAACCGAGTGTTTGAGCTTTCATTTTTCTCAAAGGCAGAGAAGAAGAAACAAGGCCGACGTGCTGGAGTTCTCGTCCAACCATCCTACTTGCTAACGTTCAAGTCCATCGACAACAAAATGGATGAACTTAATGCTTGTGTCAAATTCCAAAGTGACATCAGGAACTGCTGTGTATTTGTGTTCGTTGAGACTTGGCTGTCTCCGCAGATCTCCGACATGGCGGTTACACCGTCGGGATTCAAAATATACCGCCAGGACAGGACAGCTGATTCAGGCAAGTGCAGGGGCAGAGGGGTCTGTGTTATGGTTAACTCTCTATGGGCCACGGATGTAGCGGTACTAGCATCTCACTGCTCCCCAGTCCTTGAGCTGCTAACTGTAAAAATCAGACCCATCTATCTGCCTCGGGAATTCACTGCGGTGGTCATGAGTGCAGTCTACACCCCCCCCCCCCAGGCAGATAAGGCTGCTGCTTTGGGATTATCAATGGTCTAGAACAGGGGTACTCAATAGGTGGACCGCGGCCCGGATCCGGACCCAGACGCAATACAATTTGGACCAAAGCCAAAAGCAACATTCTAATTTAGTCATGATCCAAGCGAGTTTTCATTGGTGCGTGATTTCGCGCTATAGCCTAGCTTATATTTTGTTCCTACTAGATGTGGTTTCTTAGCCTGACGTTGTCATACTCATAATTATAGTCCTCAAATGTTGTGGGCGGGGCTAAGTTCGGCTGGCACCCAGGCTAGTGGTTTCTATCTTCCGTGTCCAATCCAAAGGTCCAATCAGGAGCTGTAATAACTGTAATCACCATGACAACTCACTCAACGTTGGCTGCAACCTCTGTGGGTCACGCAGGTTGTGTGTGTCATTCGCAACAACGCAGGCTAATCGATTTGCTAACGGTACCTGTTTCTTCCTTAGCGAAAATCATGCCGTGCTCTAAACCCGACAAAAAGCGAACAGTTGATTCCGAAAATCGGAAATTTCAAGTATGCATTTGTGCTGCCGGTGGGGAGCACGAGAGTGTGACAACCCTCCAGGACTGCTTTGATACCACTGACTGGCTGATGTTTAAGGAGGCAGCAGATGGGGACATTAACGAATACACGGACACTGTTTCCAGCTACATTCAACACTGCATCGATGACGTCGTCCCCAAGAAGGCTGTCCGGTCTTTCCCCAATCAGAAGCCCTGGGTTGATGCCGCGGTCCGGGCCAAGCTAAGAGCCCGCACTGTTGCCTCTTTAACTCTGGGGACCTTGATCAGTACAGGAAGGCCAGACAGGACCTTCTGAAGGCCATCAAAGCAGCGAAAAGGGCTTACAGGACCAAGGTGGAGTCCAGCTACCATGGCTCTGACCCCAGGCGCATGTGGAGTGGACTTAAAGCCATTACAGACTACAAAGGGAGAGGCTACAGTGAGACCTAGTCCTCTGTCCTACTGCCAGACGAGCTGAATGCCTTCTACGCTCGCTTTGAGAGGGACAGTGACCGCCCTGCAGTGGAGATACCTGAAGGCCTAGCCAGTGGTGTGCCTACACTAACTGTAGCTGAGGCATTGCTCCAAAAAAGCTCAACCCTCGCAAGGCCCAGACGGCATATCCCACCCTGGACCCTGGGTCCAGTGTGGGACCCTTTGCATACCGGTCCAACAGGTCTACAGACGATGTCATCGCCCTGACTATGCACACCGCTCTCACCCGGACAAAGGGAATACATATGTGAGGATGCTGTTCATTGTCTACAGCTCAGCATTCAACACCATCATCCCCTCCAGACTGGTCTCCAAGCTTGTGGACCTGGGACTAGGGATGCACCGAATCCAGATTTTTTGGGTTCAACTGAATACCGAATCCTACCCCCATCCTCAGTCCATTAACGCAGTAAACACATGACGTAGGCTGAACAACGTCCACAGCAGTGTATTTTTCATTTTATTTTATTTTAACTGTAAAAAAAAAGAATAGGCAGCATTATGCCAGGAAGACAAGTGGGAAAAACTATTTGGACAAATACCATATGCCTATGTTTACCCTATCTCAAGATCCAATCAATATCCAAAATATTAGCCTTTTAGATTTCTTGAATTTCTTTCGGATGTTTCATATGCAAATGTTTTAACAGCGGAGATGTTGTTTACTGTTTAGGGTCCTTGCCACCACAAGAAAAATAGGCATTGCAAATTGAATATATAGCTTGACTTGAATCGCCTTCTTTTGACTGAAAGTACTGCCAAACAACACTTTCTGCTCGCAAGTTCCATTTTCACGTTCTCTCAGCCTACAGCATGGAACAGTCCACCTACGTAAACACCTTCCCGTAATCAACGGCGGCGTCATTACGTCGACCAGTGTAGCACGTGTAGTGCAAGCGTAGGGTTCGGTTTGGTGGAAAACAATTTTAAGGATCCGTCGAAACCGAATCCTGGATTCGGTGCATCCCTACCTGGGACTAAGCGCCTCCCTCTGCAAGTGTATCTTCCACTTCCTGACGGGGGAGGCCACAGGTGGTGAGAATCGGTGACCGCACCTCATCCACACTGATCACCAACACAGGCACCCCCCAGGGCTGTGTGATCAGCCCTCTCATGTTCTCTGTAGTGGGATATTGATTATGGGAGAGCAAGATAAAGCAAGGAGGGGTACTTGAGGTCAGATTTTGGGGCCTAAGATGGCTGCCTGTTAACTGCGTAGTTAAGAAAACTGCGCAGTTAATTAACTGGATTTAGCTAGAGCAGGAGGAAATATGAAATGGAGAGTGGTTTGGCAAACTTAAGATGAGAAGAGAATGTGTCCAGAGTAGAATAGGCTGTTGTTGCACAACAATGAGTGGGAGAACAGTGACCTATGCACTTTTGTAAAACTCTTTCTTGGAAGTCGCCTTGGATAAAAGCGTCTGGTAAATGCATAAATGTAAATGTAGAACAGCTGGTGGAGTTAACTGATCTTTGATCACAGTACCAATAGTAATGGGTTCTGCTGATCTAGGCCAGAATTAAGAGTGATAAAGGAGATGGAAAGTTTGGTTGAGGTAAGTTGCTGAGGGGTTGTTGAAAGTAAGATAAGGAGGCCAGAACATCGGAGGGTGGGGGTCAGGAGAAATGGGCTTTTTCAGTAGTAGAGGAGTTCATCAACAACTTTATCAGCCAGATAAGGCGTTCATAGAACCTTCTAGAAGTTTCTGGGACTTGTGTAATATTAACCAGGGCGGGGCGGAATTCTTCTCATCTAGGCTATAAAATGAGAGTGTTGGGGCATTGAGATTGTCTTTTTGCCTTTGTATGAACGAGTGCTGACTTGTTGAATAAACCGTCGAGCAGAGACACAGGGGAGAAGTTTGGTCTCCAGTACCGTGAGCCAGACTCAGAACCAGTTCCACTGGACTGGAAGAAACACAAGACAGCGAGGACAGTCCCAACAGATGTGGCTGAGGGGACAGACCACCAGTTCTTTGAGTGGTCGTCTGTAGAAGCTGGGGTCTTCTACTACACTATTGTTTCCACTGCTGAGGCTGTAGGTATTGAGAGCCTATCCAATGAGAGCTCCTATTGATGCGCTCCTAGACAAGAACCAAGGGGAGAAATACCCTCTAATGAGGGTGGATGTTGTCATGGAAGTTTTTAAGAGAATCAACCGTTGAGCTGAAGTCGGGTGAAGTACAGAGTTAATGTTTATTTGAATTATGACGTGTACATATTAACGTTACCAACATATCATCGACACACAAACATAAGACAATAACACAAAGACAATTCCATACAGCTCCATCTAGCATTCTAGAATGGAACCAGAGAGTCCAGCAGACACCAGCATTACGCAGCTGATGGCCCTGAACCCCCAAGAACATCCTTCAACAGACCATTTTATAGCACAGTTCTCAAAAGTCATTGGTACATCCACAATCACCATACAGACATGCAGCTGTCCCATGTCTCATCTGTCAATGGCTCACTCACACTAACAATACAATCAATCTGTACAATCAGAGTCGAGAATTTCTTTTTAGCAGAACTTATGAGTCTTAATTAACCCTGCAAGTTGTTGCATTATCTATTTGTATTTTATATTGATCAGTGGGAGTCAGATGGCTGAGCGGTGAGGGAGTCGGGCTAGTAATCTGAAGGTTGCCAGTTCGATTCCCGGCCGTGCCAAATGACGCTGTGTCCTTGGGCAAGGTACTTCACCCCACTTGCCTCGGGGGGAATGTCCCTGTACTTACTGTAAGTCGCTCTGGATAAGAGCGTCTGCTAAATGACTAAATGTAAATGGAACACATAACAATGCATCAAACAATATTCCCTCTACAGACTCCACATCAACAATTCTTACGACTGCCTTTATTCGCTATTTGTTTACGAGATGCATGTGTAAGAGACTGACAAGTAGCTATATATATACATACTTGATTTATTAGTGACACAACCTACACTTGGACATCTTTATTTGAATATGGGAAAAATTGTATTTCTAAAACTTTACATATCACAACATAATACCTTGTTACACAATATTTCTATGATGAAATACTTGACAGAGATCCATCCCCCTATTAGCCAATCACTGTGGGTATTGTTAGTAAGCTTGTTGACATTATCCATAGCAACAAGTTCAACCCCGCCCTTTGTATTGGCTTAAGATTTCTCCCCTTTTTAAAGATGAAACTCTTACCTAAGAACTTTTACTGCTATTTAGGAGAACTCTTAGTGGTAATATAAAACATTTGGTGAATACGGTCCCTGTTACTGTGTTGACACTGATATGGTTTCTCTCCTGTGTGTCCTCGTGTGTGCCCTCATGTGTGCATACAAAGCACTACTTTGAGAAAAGGGTTTGCTACATTCCTGACATTGATAAGGTTTCTCTCCTGTGTGTATCCTCTTGTGTTTTATCAGAGAACTACTTTGAGTAAAGCTTTTGCTACATTCCTGACATTTAAAAGGTTTCTCTCCTGTGTGTGTCCTCATGTGTTCAACCAGATAACACCTCTGAGCAAAACGTTTGTTACATTGTTGACATTGATATGGTTTTTCTCCTGTGTGTTTCCTCATGTGCACAGTCAGGTTAGACTTCAGAGTAAACTTTTTGTTACATTGTTGACACGGATATGATTTATCTCCAGTGTGTCTATTCATGTGTCCAGCTAGACTACTACGTTGAGCAAATTGTTTGCTGCATTCCTGACATTGATAAGGTTTCTCTCCTGTGTGTGTCCTTGTGTGCACAATCAGATTAGACTTCAGAGTAAACTGTTTGTTACATTGTTGACACTGATATGGTTTCTCTCCAGTGTGTCTCCTCATGTGTCCAGCTAGACTATTACTTTGAGTAAATAGTTTGTTACATTCAGGACATTGATAAGGTTTCTCTCCTGTGTGTGTCCTCATATGAATAACCAGATTACACTTCTGAGCAAACTGCTTGTTACATTGTTGACACTGATGTGGGTTCTCTCCTGTGTGTTGCCTCATGTGCACAACAAAATGACCCTTCAGAGCAAACTGTTTGTTACATTGTTGACACTGAAAAGGATTATTTCCTGTGTGTGTCTTCATGTGTTTAACCAAATTACCCTTCTGAGCAAACTGTTTGTTACATTGTTGACACTGAAAAGGTTTCTTTCCTGTGTGTGTCTTCATGTGTTTAACCAAATTACCCTTCTGAGCAAACTGTTTGTGACATTGTTGACATTGATAGGATTTCTCTTCTGTATGACGTCTCTGTGGCATATTTTCCCTTTCCAGAACCTCACTGTTTCGTGTTCCGTTTTGAAGAAGCAGCACTCCTCCATGTTCCTCTTCCTCCTGAGCTGTAGGACAGTCTGGAGCTACAACAGAGAGGGGCTGAGAGTCACTGCCTAGTTCTGGTGCTGCATAATTTTGTCCATCAGGCTCTGCTTTGATTTGCTCCTCAGTTGTGTTGCTGGGTAGAGAGTCTTCTTCTCTGTTCTCCAATTTAACAGTTTGGTCAAGATGTGAACATTCAGAAAAGCCTTCCTGATCAGAGTCATGTTTCACACTGGGAGAAGTGAACATGGAGTCTGTGGTTTCAGACTGCAGTCGTTGGAGCTGCTCTTCATCCTGATTGGTCCAGAGCTCCTGTTCCTCTTTAATCTGTTGGGGCTCCGGGAGATAGAGCTGCTGCACATCTGGGGGGAAGAAGAGTATGTTTGTGATCAACTTAGTCATTATGCAACCCAACATGTCTGACAACTAAATCCAGACCAATTGTGGTGATCTTAGCATAATATGCTACACATCCAAGGCTTGAAAAATTGTATCTATGTGACCTCAAAAATATTTTGTGGAGCATGTGTGCAAGTGCAAATAATTGTTGTGGTGCAACCTGATTTAATTTCTTACAAAACGCTGGCTAATTAGCCTACTGCACAGTGCCCGCTGTGAGCTGATACAGTGACCGGTCTGTCTACCTTTCTATCCAATGTTACACAACCAGTTAAACCTAATATTTATGTTTTAACTTGAATGCAGATTTTAGTGAAAAAAAAGATGAAAAAGCAGGGCTCTACAGTGCAAGTATTTCACTCGCATTTGCCCCTAAAAATAGGTATGTGCGAACCGGTTAAAAAATTACCAGCACAGTGACCGCCTAAAGATTACAAACTATCGAAATCTATTCAACCCGTTTAAAAAAGTCCCACATTTCACAAGTAGTAGCCTATGCGCCAACACAGCATATCTGTATTTGATAATGAAGGTTGGCTTTCAAACTAAAATTTCCCTTAGTTATTACCAATTACAATGTCCCTTAGTTATTAACTATTACAATGTCCCTTAGTTATTAACTATAATTATTAAAGTAAACTAATTATTTGTTAGATTCACCCACCACCAACGGTTAGGAAAGAGAAAGGTAGATTCAGAATGCAGGCAAGGGTAGACAAGGGATAATTTTTTTGCTCAATAAAAAGAAATGGCTGTTTGTCTCACCTGTCAAGAAACCATGTCTGTTTTCAAAGAATACAATCTGAGCCGACACTATGAAACCCGCCACAGAGACAAGTATGCCAGTTTACAAGGCTAAATGAGAGCAGACAAAGTGTCAAAGCTAAAAAGTGGACTATTAGCTCAGCAGAATACGTTTGCACGTCAAACCCAGTTGAACCAGCCATCCGTTCGAGCTAGCTTTCAGGTAGCTAAACTGATTGCAACCAGAGGTAGACCATTCAGTGATGGTGAGTTTGTCAAGAAATGTATAAATGCTGTTGCGGAGGAGGTGTGCCCCAATAAGAAAGACGTCTTAAATGTGGTGAGTCTGTCCGCAAGTACAATCACCAGACGAATTCAAGAAATGGGGTAGGCTATAACGTATATGCCCAGCTGAAGGAGAAAGTGAAATAATTCGATTTTTTTGCATTAGCACTGAATGAGGGCAATGACGTGCAGGACACAGCACAGCTGCTCATTTTTCTTTTAGTTAGCTCAAACTTTGAAGGGTCCAAGGAGCTAGCAGTCCTACAAAGTCTCAAAGGCACTACAACAGGGGAGGATATTTGTGCCAAACGATGGGAGAGTTGGATCTAGACTGGTCTAAACTGGCCAGCATCACGACCGACGGGGCTCCTAGTATGGTTGGCGCGTCGAGGGGGCTAATAGAACACATAAATAGAGAAATGGAGGAAAGAGGTCTCACCCCCCCGATACAAGTCCACTGCCTGATTCACCAGCACTGTGCTGCAAAGTTCTGAAGTGGGAATCGGTTATGAAGGTGGTGGTGTCATGTATAAACTTCATCAGAGCAAACTAGGGCTGAACGATTTCGGAGAATAAGCTAATTGCGATTATTACATATCGCCTGTACTTCTTCGAAAATATTTTGGTAAATCAAAGCTAAATGTAGCTTAACTAAAAGCTAGCTAGCTACCATTTTGGAAAAAGCTTGCGCTGTGGGGACCGTCGGAAATATTTAGAACTCACGCATCTAAAGGTTAAATCTTAAAAGAAAAAGAAACACTGTCTGAATATTTCTGATCCAGTCAGTAGCTTTACAGAAACAGTTTGGCACTGACAGCCATAGTGATCCTACTGTATTTGTATTATCGAGGAGCATCATATATTTCGTGATGAACGCTGTCACTGCTTGAGTAATTTCGTACATGAATATGGAGTTAGGCTTTGAAACATTTCGATCAGTGATCCTGTCGGGTGTTATTTGGCTTATTTGACACACTGGTGATCGGCATTTTAGCTATGCATCGTACATGGCTTTGTGGTGTTTTTTTTAGGGCCGAATTAGGTTGGTGGTGTTGCTCCGTGAGGTTGCAATGTTAGCCAGGCAGGTTTTGCACAATACTTGACACTGCGCGGCATCTTTTTTTAAAGGCAAAATTGGCAAAGAGTCTGTAGTGTCAGGTTCTGTCGAGGCCATTGTACAGGTCAAGGTAAAGTGTAACGTGCAAAGTTGATCCTTCGTATGCAAACTGCGTTACTCTTGCGTGTCACGTGACCAAAGTAAAATCGCAGCCTTTGTGATTACAAAATATTGTTTTGTGACATGGCGATATTATCGCAAATGCAATTAATCGTTCAGCCCTAGAGCAAACGGAATTAAACACAGGAAGTTCCAAGCCTTTCTCTCCGAGCTAGAATCTGATCACGGAGATGTGCTTTACCACACTGAAGTCCGATGGTTAAGCCGGGGCAGAGTTTTGAGGCGATTTTACGAGCTGCTACCCGAAATCAACGCCTTTCTTCTGACAAAGGGCAAAACTGTCCCAGAACTGATCGACACAGAATGGAAATGGGACCTCGCCTTTTTAACAGATGTGACAGAAATGTTGAACGGCCTCAACTTGCAGCTCCAAGGCAAGGGGAAACTAATATGTGACATGTTATTCCACATAAAAGCATTTGAGGTGAAACTAGCAATGCTTGTGGGACAAGTGCAAAAGCAAGACTTTACCCATCTCCCTGTTACCCAAAGCCTCAGCTGAGAAACCAGCGGCCCCCT
This sequence comes from Osmerus mordax, assembly GCF_038355195.1. Lineage (NCBI taxonomy): Eukaryota > Metazoa > Chordata > Actinopteri > Osmeriformes > Osmeridae > Osmerus > Osmerus mordax. The sequence continues at coordinate 1,641,959 of NC_090050.1, read as the reverse complement.
TCCCAGCTGAAAAATCAGCTGGGAAGGGGGCGCTAAAGAAATCCGCCTTTTACAGAACCCCTTTGCTGCCTGAAGCCATGCCTTCTTATCAGTTTGAGTTGGCTGAGTTGCAGAACTGTGATGTTCTGAAAGACGCATTTAAACCCAACAGTCTCATTGAATTCTATGCTGCCCTCCCCAACAAGACATACCCAAACATAAAAAAGCATGCAATGAAGATGTCCACACTTTTTGGCAGCACGTACATCTCTGAGCAAACCTTTTCACGCATGAATCCAATGAGATCAAGACTCACTGATGAACATTTGCATCAGTCTTTGGCTGTGACAGGAATGGAACCTGACATTGGACTTCTCACTAGCCAGAAGCCCGTTCACAGTGAACTGAATATGCAAGTAAATGTTTTGATTTCAATAGCAATGAATATGACTTATTACTGTGTTGTCTTATTACTGTGTAACCTAAAAGCCACCGTGATTCTCGTATTATACAGATGAAGGGAAGCCTGCCATGTCGCCCAGTAAAGACTAGAGCAGGGGATTCATCTGCGGTCCTGACTGAGGCGTGGGTCCACTCACTGTGGCTTGAGGCTTCAGCTTGGCCATAGGTGCTGATCTGTGGGCATCTGTGAAGCCCTCTGTGACGTTGGCTGTAAAAAGAGCTGTACAAATAAAGGATTGATTTGATTTGACCTGGGCTGAGTTTGAAGTGTGCTTTTCCTGTCGAGACAGATCTAGGTCAGAGTCATTACGATAGTAATAATACTCTTTTGATAATCGGGACATTACCAAGGATTTTCGGAAGGGGCGAAATCGGCCTAATTATCCTGTGGTGCGTACCCAGCATTACCTGCCTGTTTCTACATCTATTTGTCCACCTCACCTGTTGCTTCAGCTGGCTCTCTAACAGCAGCATGTTGGATGCTGTCCTCCTCTCCTACTCTTTCTGCAATGCCTAACGAATCTCTCTCTCTCCCTGACCTTGTCTTTCTGCTTGAGCAGCACTGGTTGAAGCCTGAAAATATTGTAAACAAATTAATAACATAACTAAATAGAGAGGGTACAATTTCTGGGGAAATTGTAGGGTGTTCCTGTATTTTTGTACGCCCTTCGACTGGTTAGCTCCTGCGATTCCCACACAACAGAAGTGTAGTAGTTAGCTAGTTCTACAATTTACCGGGGCTAGGTCTGAATCTAGGAGAAAAACGGAGCATAGCTGCCAGCTGTAGGTATATGCAGGTAGCAACGATAGTGCTAAATAACAATTTAGATGGTCGGCTCCATGACGCCGGGTAAGTATGGCTTGTGAGACTGCTCATCAAAAGAACGAAGGGGAACCCACTTGTCTAGCAGATTAAGACATGTTTGTAGGTAGGTACCTAGCGAAAAGTAGCCTCAACTTTCCTAGACTTTTAGCTACGGTACTAATGCTGAGGGCTTGCTGATATCGCTGTGTGTCGGTGTATCACAGCAGCCCCAAACAACTGATCAATGAAGTCAGGCTGTTAAACTTAAAAATAACTTGCTGAGAAGTTATTAATGTAGCCTAGTAGTTAAACTGACATTCACAACGTGATTATGAACAGTCGAGTTGAGTGTTGGTGTTTCCCTCATGCATCACAATAGAATTAGAATGAAACGGAGTGGAATCTTTGAATGCAGTTTTCTCCCTTATCACTTTTTGACACAGGTCAACTTTAAAATTATGTAACTTCAGTTGTGATAAAGATATCTGAGTGATTTAAACTGATTTGTATTTAGGAGAGCTTGTAGTTTCCAAAGATGTATACCACCCAGAAAGTCAAATTTTCACCATGTGAAGGGTTTCCCCAGGCCGCCACACATATACGGTATGTGTAGCAGTCAAAAGGGGGGGGGGGGCGGGGGCGCCAGCGGGCCGTAGGAACGTAGAGGGGTTTTAAACACGGCCGTTTTGAACATCTTAAGACGTTTAAAATTGGGTGCTACTACTTCATTTATTTCTGAGGGGAAACCAGATAACGATCATTGCAAGAGAGAAAACAATTCCCCACTCAACCTTAATTAAAACAATATAAGTTAAGAAATAATATTACATTACATTTTACATTTATTCATTTAGCAGACGCTTTTATCCAAAGCGACTTCCAAGAGAGAGCTTTACAAAGTGCATAGGTCACTGATATGAACAACAAGATAGCCCCAAAAACATTGCGGGTAGCCAAAACATGAAGCACATATTGTGAACAACAAAAATAAGTGCCAAAGGGAAGAACCACAAGAGCATGTAGTTAAACAAGTTACAATTAAACAACATGAATTCGCAAGTGTACCTGTAGAAAAGCAAGCAACAGTAAAAAATATTTCACAGCGAGTACAACAATTTAAATCAGTTACCACTAACCAACAAGAGCAGCAAGACTCTAAGCAAGAGTCATTGCGATCCTTGAGGAAACTAACATGGGGTCCGGCAAACCATTCCTAAGTACCGTTGTACTCCCGGAACAAGTGCGTCTTGAGCCTTTTCTTGAAGGTGGGGAGACAGTCAGTGTCTCTGATGGAGGTGGGGAGTTGGTTCCACCACTGGGGGGCCAGACAGGAGAAGAGCTTGTGTTGGGACCGGGCGCTCTTGAGCAGTGGGACCACCAGGCGGTTGTCTGAAGAAGACCGTAGGTGGCGGGTGGGGGTGTAAGGCTGCAGGAGAGACTTGACGTAGTCCGGTGCAGTCCCGTTCACTGCTCGGAAGGTCAGTACCAGGGTCTTGAATCTGATGCGGGCCGTGATGGGTAGCCAGTGGAGGGAAATGAGGAGCGGGGTGACATGGGAGCGTCTGGGTAGATTGTAGACCAGGCGGGCCGCTGCGTTCTGAATCCTCTGAAGAGGGCGGGTTGCACATGCTGGGAGACCAGCGAGCAGCGAGTTGCAATAGTCCAACTTGGAGAGGACAAGTGCTTGGACTAGCAGCTGGGTGGAGTGCTCAGTCAAGTATCTCCTGATCTTCCGGATGTTGTAGAGGGTGAATCTACATGACCGGGAGACCGCAGCAATGTGGGCCGTGAGGGAGAGCTCGTCGTCCATGGTAACCCCAAGGTTCCTGGCAGAGGAAGAAGGGGTCACCGTCGCAGATCCCAGGGTGATTGAGAGATCGTGGGAGATGGAGGTACTCAATGCATTGTGGGTGTCAAAGGGTCAACGAGATAACCTACTCTTCTCACGAGAAAATACTGATGTGTACGGTGTCAAGTGGTACATCATCAAAGTTCATCTTTGTTGCCGGAACACAAAAAAATCAAAGATGGACGCAAGTAAATACGAGTTGTACAATAGTAAAATATGTTGAAAGTGAAATGAAAGTGATAGCCAAGTCAAGGAATACGGATAATATTATGGTTTACTAGGTGGCGTGAGTAAAAGCGTGAGTTATTTTTGGTGAGCTGTTAGCTAACATTAGCTAAAACTACCTTGTCTGAACGTTTTCATATAGATAATAAAGGTAAACTTTCTCAAAATACACAGTAAATTGAGTCTTATGATTATAATATACACGTAGGCTAATGTTTGACTCTCTATTGTGACGTTTATAAACAAAACTGCGACGTTCTAAGGACGCGTTCTAATCAAACCTGTGTGATCGTACGCTCCTGGGCCCAGCCAGAACTGATCACACAGGTGTGATCGTACGCGTCAAAGGGTTAACAAAACAATCGGGTCAAATCATGATTTTAGAAAACTGTTTGAGACGATAAACTCAGTGTAAAGTTGTTACATGTTAATTTATACATCTTGAAGTGGCAGTAAAATTATCAAACAGGATTTCGCTAATGGTACACAAGCAACTAACTTTCTGTAACGTTTTCTAACTGTCTCTAACTTTCTAAATCTCTCTCAAACTTACAATTCTCTCAGCCAAGGTCTCACGCATTCAAAACTTTTGGTTTTGCCGCCTCATTTTATACCCCGACATGTCAGTTCGACACGTTCCGTTCAAGATCACGTCACAAAACGTTTCGAAACACTTTGTCACGTGACCGGAAGTGTTCTTAGAACCCGTCTCAAAACGTTCCGATGCAGTGAGTGTTGAATATGTCGACACAGTATCGACACCGTAGTACCGAGCGGTCCATCACTACTTTAGACAAGCTTTCTAGTTCGCTACATTTAATGTTCTTAGCTAGTTTTAAAAGTACGGTCTTCTAAATCACCGATTAAGCAACGAGCAAATGTAAATGTTAGCTCTATCTCATCTGCTTTTTATTAAAGATCGCATGACATGCTGTTTTTGGATGCTTTTATATAGGCCTTAGTGGTCCCTTTAATACTGTATCTGAAGTCTCTTTCCCGAAATTCAGCCTTGGTGCAGAATTACAGGCACTACGAGCAGTCCCACAATGAGCTTTCCTCAGGACGCGCTGTTTCTGTAGCTTTAAATGCTGTGAGGAAGAAAGAGGCGGGGCTAACTGCCATGCTTCGGTCGTTTGCAAGCCATGATGTCTTGAGGAAAAACCAATGTCGCACTCGCACGGTCGTAGCTCGTTTTTTTATTGGTGGGCCAAATTCTCTGTGCGAGCAAAGCAGAGAAAGGGGAGGTAACCTTCCCTATTGTGACGTCACAATAGGGGATTTTCAAAACCGAGCATTTGAGCTCAGTTTTGAAAGGCTGTAAGGCTGACACCCAGCCACTGTCAACATTTATTTTAAATTTAAATGTCAAATGGTGTAACCGGTTACACCATGTGACTCATATTACAAGCCTGTCTGTTAGGGCCAGGCTTGGACAAACAACAATAGTTTATTATGCTGATTTAGTGAAAGCAAATTTTACACCTACCTAACACTTACATAAATATTGCATTAAATACATATTTTGTTGACACCTCCTGTTGAGCATGAACGACAGCTTTAAAATACCTTAAACTCCAAAAATTCAGTGACAGGAGAAAAGTTACTCAAAAATATTTAATATTCATCTATGAAATACAATTCATTACATTTCTGCAATTTCACAGTTAATACAATATAGTTCCAATAAGTATCCCGTACCATTGAAAACATAAGGTTTGTGCTCACTCTATAACTGTTGTTAAAATGTTCACCTCGGTCAATATTTAATTGTTTGTAGCCTAACCACTCTGATCGAAATTTATAGACAATACAAGGAGTGCACCCACGCAGAAACATCAATGGTGTAATTATTTTAATGAGCGCATCCAGGTGGGCAAAATGTGTATTTCCAAAATAAATATTGGTTACTCCATTTGACATTTTCAGGTACATTCAGTGGAGTGGATGGATCAGCTGGTTGTAGGGTTTGTGACGTTCTAAACGAGTGTTGCCAACAGGGACGTTGTAAAGTGCCCTCTGGTGGACAAACTAAGCAACGCCAAAACTCATAACATAAAGAATGTTTCGTCCGTAAAAAAAATAAAAAATCATATAAATATTAATTGGCCATTAATAATAATAAATGCCGATACTGATAGTTTGGAAAATGCCTAATATCGTCCCACCGATAAGTCAGTGTCACCTTTCAGGAATCTGCACTAACTTTTTTACCAAGGAGTACATGCACTAGCCTGGTCCTAACCAGACTCTCGTACATTTCATTTGTACAGAGAGTCTGGCCTCGCTCCATTGACAAGCGTTGACTTCCTTGTAGGCGGGTGCTCTGTTGAAGTTTAAAACTATTGGATCTGCCCAGAGCCACTCTGATCTGCCATAACCAATCGCTAGCTTTCGCCAATTCCTTCACCACTACTGTAACAGGGCTAGCTGCCGTAGCTGGAAAATCAAACTGTTCCCGAACCCCGTGGGGAGGAGGGCCACAACATCATGGCCACCAACAAAACTCAGCAAAACTTGTTCTTGCTCCGGCTTTAGTTTATAGATATTCGGCAGTGTTGCCACAACGGACCGAATGGCTTCGCTCGCATCTTTCTCCGCCGCCATTACGGAACTACAACACAAACTATCGCACAACATCAACGTCATTGTTCTCAGCCACTCCCTCTGTTCGCTGATTCGCCGGTAGAAAGTCTACCGGAGGCATCTGACTTACGTACCTCATGGCCAGACCTGGTACGGAAGCAAAATCAAAATTGAGCGGAAGTACGTAGGAGGGCAGAGCCAGGCTATACATGCACTCCTAAATAAAAAAATATAAGAGCACACAAAGACAATGTAGGAGCACAGTGAAAAATGTAACAGAGTTTTACAAACTATTTATTACATATTAGTGGTGTTACACAACCCACCACCTAAGCCTATTTTTTTTGCCTGGTTAAGCGTTAAACACAAGTGTTAACTACTTACACTTAATTTAGAGCATGAGGAGTCAACTCCTCAGATGCTGAAAATAGTTATGTTGTTAGAGCCGCTTGTAATTACGACATTAATATTCATTAGTAGCTAACGTCAGCTAGCTAGATATGTGAGGCGACTGACTTCGAGCGAGAAGACTGGACTAACTTAGTTGGCAGTCATACGATATGTCTGCGAAATGACATGTTGTCTTGGAAGTAGATAGCCAGGAACATTCCAGTAAGCTCATGTGTAAGTGACTGAAAGCACACATACCACGGGTGGGGCAGAAGGGGGTGACTGGGACAGAGAGATATGTTGCTATAGCAACGGTGCAGAAGTGCAATAATATTCATCTTGAAACTAAATGAAATTATTGCGGGACAATTTAGAATAATGGCAGGCCGCCACAGTCTTGCCAATGAATGGGAAACACTGATATGTATATTGTGTGAGTGTGTGTGTGCATTTAGGGACACATCTGTGGAATATGGAAAGCCAAATGTGCCAAAACCTGTAATTTTGCGTTAACATACCTACCCCTTTTTGAAGTTGGGACCAACTTACCCACCCCCTTTTGTCTGCTTTGAGCTGTTCTGTAGGCTTAGATCAACTTGTGGGGGTTAATCCATAACAATTTTAAATTAAAATCTTTATTTAAATGTAAACATCATATTGGATACAAGCTTGATTTTTTTCTCAATAAGTAACCAGTAGCTTACAAAATAAAGTTGTCAATAATTTCACTGCCATATTGCCATATTCTGAATCCTCTCCAGAGGATTCAGAATATGCAGACTGGACACAGATTTTTTTGTGTTCCGGCAACAAAGATGAACTTTGATGATGTACCACTTGACACCGTACACATCAGTATTTTCTCGTGAGAAGAGTAGGTTATCTCGTTGACCCTTTGACACCCACAATGCATTGAGTACCTCCATCTCCCACGATCTCTCAATCACCCTGGGATCTGCGACGGTGACCCCTTCATCCTCTGCCAGGAACCTTGGGGTTACCATGGACGACGAGCTCTCCCTCACGGCCCACATTGCTGCGGTCTCCCGGTCGTGTAGATTCACCCTCTACAACATCCGGAAGATCAGGAGATACTTGTCTGAGCACTCCACCCAGCTGCTAGTCCAAGCACTTGTCCTCTCCAAGTTGGACTATTGCAACTCGCTGCTCGCTGGTCTCCCAGCATGTGCAACCCGCCCTCTTCAGAGGATTCAGAACGCAGCGGCCCGCCTGGTCTACAATCTACCCAGACGCTCCCATGTTACCCCGCTCCTCATCTCTCTCCACTGGCTACCTATCATGGCCCGTATCAGATTCAAGACCCTGGTATTGACCTTCCGAGCAGTGAACAGGACTGCACCCGTCTACATCAAGTCTCTCCTGCAACCTTACACCCCCACCCGTCACCTACGGTCTTCTTCAGACAACCGCCTAGTGGTCCCACCGCTCAAGACCGCCCGGTCCCAACACAAGCTCTTCTCCTGTCTGGACCCCCAGTGGTGGAATCAACTCCCCACCTCCATCAGAGACACTGACTGTCTCTCCACCTTCAAGAAAAGGCTCAAGACGCACTTGTTCCGGGAGTACAACGGTACTTAGGAATGGTTCGCTTGACCCGATGTTAGTTTCCTCAAGGATCACAATGACTCTTGCTTAGAGACTTGTTGCTCTTGTGGTTAGTGGTAACTGTTTTAAATTTTTGTTCTCACTGTGATATAGTTTTTATTACTGTTGCTTGCTTTTTTCCACAGGTACACTTGCACTTATAGCGGTTCATGTTGTTTAATTGTAACTTGTTTAACTACATGCTCTTTTGGTTCTTCCCTTTGGCACTTACTTTGGTTGTTCACAATGTGTGCTTCATGTTTTGGCTACTCGCGATGTTTTTTGGCTATCTTGTTGTTATGATCAGTGACCTATGCACTTTGTAAAGCTCTCTCTTGGAAGTCGCTTTGGATAAAAGCGTCTGCTAAATTAATAAATGTAAATGTACTGATCAAAATAAAAAACATGGCAGCCCACACGATCGGTTATAGCCAAGTTAGCTTGTCGACAGCTATATTCGATCCTATACCATATCCGATCACTGTAGATTCACTTATATGAATATTTCAAATTCGGAACAGTAATGATAGTAATAAGTTATAACCCTAATTCGCAACAACCTATAAAAAACCCACACAAACACGTTTCTTAATTTTTACCACAGTATTACCGAATTTGTTTCAGGCGTTTTCAGGTAAATGTCCAGGAAAGGGTACAATCACGTCACTCTCACATTACATATCAAGGAATATCATTAGCACAAACATTGAGCCATAAAACATCACTGCTATATTTAGGACCTTTACACAGGATCCACTATGGACATCCAGGATCATGATGGGCTTGGGATATCTGGGTCTGTTGTCTTGACAAGTCAACTGGCATTTATTGTCATCCTACACTTACATTACACAATGAAACAAAACAACATTCTTCCAGGACCTAGACATAACCTAGACAACTACAACAACTAAGTAGAATTAGGTAAATAAAATTGATCCAACAAGACAAGATGAAATTTGTGACAAATTCCCCAAGACACAAAGAGGTGGGGATACTTCAAGTTCAAGTCTTTTATTGTCAGATGCACAGAACACCACAAGGTCAGAATGGGCACTGAAATTCTTAGGACAACGCAAGGCAACCTGGCATAACATAACATATAAGTACACAGAACATAGATTACATCTATGATAATCTAAAATATAGGGAACCTCCTAAATATATGGAAGCAAATCGTGACCAAAATTTAAATGAAAATGCATTTCCAGAAATGCTTTTTCATTTTAAGAATGTGGCTGCATTATTTGACTCAAATTTGAAAATGAAAATGCATTTCCAGAAATGCAAAGTGAACGAAAAAGCATTCTGAGCGGCGCAGCAGAGTGACGTCAGTAGCCGCTCTTCTTCAGCTCCCTGCTGACCGAGCTACCCATCTTTCCTCCCAGTCCGTCCCTGCCGGTCCGTGAAAATATGTCTTACATACAGCTCTGCCACTGTTTTAGTCATTGTTTGACATCAAGTTGCTCAGTCTGTGATGCGTCCTCTAAAGACCCGGCAATTCAATCAATTTCCCGGCACATTTGCAATGTAATGCAACGCAGATGTGCACACCGCCCCCTACCGAACAAGATGGGTAGCTCGGTCAGCAGGGAGCTGAAGAAGAGCGGCTACTGACGTCACTCTGCTGCGCCGCTCAGAATGCTTTTTCGTTCACTTTGCATTTCTGGAAATGCATTTTCATTTTCAAATTTGAGTCCAATAATGCAGCCACATTCTTAAAATGAAAAAGCATTTCTGGAAATGCATTTTCATTTTCAAATTTGAGTCCAATAATGCAGCCACATTCTTAAAATGAAAAAGCATTTCTGGAAATGCATTTTCATTTTCAAATTTTACATTTCAAATTGAATTTTGGTATCTATTTGCTGGGGCATGTTTTGAAAATTAAATCTCAAATGTCTATTTCTTTTTCATTTTAATTAAGTGAAAGATTGAGCACTCTTGAAGAAGAAAATTAAAATGCAAATAGGATGATTGATTACTAATTTCATTTATGAGTCAAATAATGCAGCCACATTCTTAAAATGAAAAAGCATTTCTGGAAATGCATTTTCATTGTGGTCACGATTTGCTTCCATATAAATATACAGATAATATACAATATGTGAATGTAAACATAACATACTAATACCATATGTGAACATCAGTTATTGAGGTAGCATCCATATGCAAAAATATTGAGTGGAGTCTGATGATGTACAGGTGCGTGTGGGGTGCATGGGTTGGTCCACAATGCGTGTGGCTTTGCGGATGCAGCGTTGGGTATGAATGTTTGTGAGGGAGGGAAGAGAGACCCCCTATCTTCCCGGCCATCCTCACTATCCTCTGCAGAGTTGCGGTTCGAAGCGGTGCAGTTCCCAAACCAGGCCGTGATGCAGCTCCTCGGGATGCTCTCTATAGTCCCTCTATGCAATGTGGTGAAGATGTGGGATGGGAGATGGGCTTTTAGCCACTGCTGGTACACCAAGGAATTAGGTGCTCAACGTTTTAGTTGATGTTCAGCAGGGATGGGTCGCTTTGTGCTGACCTTACTTGCTCTGCACACCTGAGAGACGGTCATGTAGTACTATACATGGACAATTTGTACAGCAGTGCAATCCTCTTTCAACAGTTTCTGTCTTTTGGAACGGGGCCTGTGCGGGCCAACATTCACATTCACCTGTAAAATTAGAAAGGGAGATGTTCAATATATAGAAACGGTCAACAGCAGGCAGTCAAGTGGTATGACAAGAGGTGTGTTTATTACCCTATGAAACGTTACAGTCATACATTACTGTCTTGTCATTTCAATAGGTTGTTATATTGAATAAGCATAACGTCTGGTTTATTCTACATGTCATCCATCAAGTAGCCCTAGCCTAGATTTTCCAAACGAATTACACTTGCCTCATTTTTGCAATACTTCAACTGTGGCCTGACAATAAATGAGGAATAATAAATGTTCCATCAACACGGAAATGAATGGCAGTAGATGGTAGCAAGAGATCACAAAACAGCCATCAATTTAGAATGGATGTCTGCATTATTGTGTTTGCTCTAATTAGACTAAACATAGCAAGTTACTATGAGCTAGCTAGCAAAGACATCAGATCGTGGAAATCAACAACAGGTCATGCTTTCATCTCAATATCATGCCACAGGTATGTGTATAACTTGTGTGTATAAATAATCTACTTACCAGAAAGGTTTTCCCAGAAAAGTAGTAATTATCAACAGTTGTTGATAATTTACTAGGCTATGTTACGTTGTTTGTGTGGTCAGATTAAAACGAGTACAAAATAATGCAGGTGCATCCAGTCAGACTTGCTAGGATGCATCGTTTTATTTTCCTTACTTATTTTGTGAACACAGGCTGTGTTGCCAACTCAGTAGGTTTACGAAATGGAAGCCAGCTAGAGAAAACAAAAAGATGCATAGCAATCAAGTTAGACTGACTGGATGTATCTGAATTATTGTGTATTCGTTATAGTCTGACCACACAAACAACGTTACATAGCCTAGATAATTAGCAGCTAACTTGTTGATTGACAATTTACTACACTACGAGCTAGCTAGTTTGGCAAAAACTGAAAGAGAAATACGTCACGAGAAGGTGGGATAAACAAAATAACCAATTAATTGAGTAGTCGTCACTAATACGGGGTGCAAACTAGGTCAATTTCAAATGCGAACCGAGAAGTGCTGAAATTGCCTGGAAATTCGTTTTAATGCATCATAATCAACCTCTGGAACGTTGAAATTCATAACAAACTCACGCGCCAAAAGAACTCACACTGTGGGGGCAGTCAAGAAATTTAGAACTTAAGTGTCAAAGGGTTAAATGAAAACCATCGCTCTCGTATTCGATACCACACCATCTGCTTTGCAGGACGGCAATAATTCCGTTCAACCACAAGGACCATTACGATTACGTTGTGGAATTAGCTATAAGACTGTTGTGTATGCCATAGTCGTAGCTGCCAGCAGATTTGAGACAGATTTGATTCAAAGATTTGAGAGTTTCAAAGGCCCCGACTCAAATGTTTCAATTGTCTTTGTGTTTCGGAAAGCCTCGGTTTGCCCATCCCTAGTCTAAAGACACGTTAGCATGCTAGCACAGCTAGCCTAGAATACTGTATTTCTTAGATTAAACGCCGCCCTCGAATAAACGCTGCACCAAAAATGAACATTGTGTAATAAACGCTGCAGCGTTAAATAAATAATTTCATATTTCATTTTCCTGACTGTGTTTCATTCGAAAAAATAACCTGTGTTGTCATGTAAATCTATAATTCACAATGCATGTTTGCCTATGTTGCATCTTTTCTCCGCAGCTTTGCTCGTTGTAAACCAACCAATCAGCGCGCAGCTCATCTAAATATTAATGAGCATACCATAAAAAGGGAGAAAACCTCTCGTGGGCGCGTAGAACATCACCCGGACCATTTTCAGCCCAACCAATGTTACAGACCCTATTCGGAGACCTTAAAGGGGTGATTGACTGGGTTTTTTGGGTATTTCACACTGTTCCTTAAGGTATCCGAATAGGGTATGTAACATTGGTTGGGTTGAAAATGGCCCGGGTGCTGTTCTATGCCCCCTGATAGATCCTCTGAAATTTTCCCGGGAAAAAACACTAGCTTTTCTCCTTTTATGGTATGCTCATTAATATTTAGATGAGCTGCGCGCTGATTGGTTGGTTTTCAACGAGTGAAGCTGGGGAGCAAAAACGCAACACGGCCAACAGCACTTACTGAAACACCGAAGGCGCGAATAAATCTATTGTGTCTACACACCACTGTTTTCAATAGATTGACTAGATATTTGAAATGATAACGTTAGTTGTTTCCACTTCTGTTGTCGAAGCAAACTGGATTGACTTAGGTGGGTAGATAGTTACAGCTTATAGCAACCAAACTATATCGTGATTCAACTCAGCTTCAGTTCGCTAGCTCTAGACATCTTGATGAAAAATAACCTGACAAAGATCTGGACAAACATGCATCGTGAATTGTAGATTTACATAACAACACAGGTTATGTATTTGAATGAAACAGTTAGGAACATGAAACAACGTTAGCCCCATTGCCAATAAACTAGGCTAAATCATCACACATTCTACCTATGCTCTTGCGTTAGCAAGCTAAACTAGTTTACATGCCTACAGTGTAGGTGTTTTCGCTATCTAGCTGTTCTTGCATTCCTTGCAAATCAGCGTTAATAAAAAGCAGATGAGCCAGAGTCTAGCTAACATTGACTAGACGGGCATTGCTGATGTTTGTCTATACCGTAGCGCAGAAGATCCCTGTGCAGGTCGACCCTCGACACATTTGTGCAAACCATTTCACCAAGGACGGTTTTGAAATCCTGGGACAATGTAGCTAAAGCAGGATTTGCTATGCGTTCCGACCTTACGTTCATCACAACCACAAGCTGTAGTATGATTTTGTTGGTAACAGTTATTAGCAATGCTAACGTATCCTGTATCTAGCACCTGCCTTTCTCCAGTTCTTTATATTTGTTTTCTGGCTATTTTTTCGGAAGCTTCCCTTCTAATGCCGACTACAGCTAGTCTAGCTAGAGTCATTTGCTAAGTAAAGTATGTTCATGTGTTTAGAAACGTATTTAGCATTCTACCTATGCTAGATACAGGAGACGTTAGCATTGCTAATAACTGTTACCGACAAAATCATACTGTAGCCTACTTACAGCTTGCGGTTGCGATGAGCGTACGGTCAGAACAGCACATCTTTTCAGGTTCAGCTTCTTAGCAAATCCTGCTTGAAATTGTCCAAGGTTGTCAAAACTGTCTTGGGTGAAATGTTCAGAGCAAATGAATAATTGAGTGTCGAACTTCGCCGGGATCTTCTCATTGACAAACAGCAACCATGCCTGTCGAATGTTTGGCTCCTTGGGAAGACTATGAGTGTTAGCCTTCCCTGTACAGCCTGGAACACAGCATTTACGACCGTGGTCCATTTTCAATATCCTTGTTATACTTCAAAATGTTATTCTTTGTAATTGCTTAGAAGTAGCCTGCACAGAGCAGCGCGCAGCTAAACTAGCATCGGAGATCTACGCTACCTCGGACTGGGCAAGAACACCAGTGAGTGGAGTGGTCTGGATCTAAATTTTTGGGCGTGACAAAGATACAGACCAGAGCCAAAAAAGGCGGTCCCTGGACTGACGTCAGTCCGGTGGCTTTGTTGAAAAGCTAGCGTTTAACAGCCAAATTTTTTCATTTTGAGATTTGCATAGGAAAGAGGTGTCAATGGACTTTGAGGTTCACTGTATGTTAATTTTACCCACCGAACTGTCGTTATTCAACTATGACAAGGTAAAATCGGTTTTGCAATCAATTACCCCTTTAAGGAACAGTGTACCCTATAAAATCAGTCAATGACCCCTTTAACATATTCTAGCAGCAAATATTTTTCTACAAACATTTACTTCATCACCTACATTTCCTCATTTAGGAGCACATGTATTCCTTGGAAAAAAGTTAGTATGGAGCACTTAGCTAGGCCTTTTCTTTAGAATTGAGTTATTACTTCTAATGTTTGTTGGCTTACCTCAATAACGCTAAAGTCTGCAGGGCTCTCAAGTTTTGAAGACAGGCAAAATTAAAATTAATTAATTAATTAATTAATTACCTGACATTAATCATTGCTGCCCTGACAGGCAGCAATGATTAATGTCAGGTAAAACGCAATTAATTAATTAATTTTGAACCCCTCCCGGGGGGGGGGGAGAATGTCACTCTTGCCTGTCTTCAAAACTTGATGGCCAGGTTATAATGATAAAATATTACATTATTTTAAAAGTGACCTATAACATCGACTATGCAAAACACTTAAATGTATTTAGTGCTAATAAAATTGTTACGCCTATTTGGAAAGAGATGTTTATAATGTAACAATATGTCAGTCATCGTGTGATAACGAAAATATGACTAGGCCAATTTTAAGTAACAGACGTGGTATTGCAAACTCCGTCAGAGGTATCGGGCCTATGTTCGTCACGCACTGGGTACAAACCTGCCACCTCTGACATCCAAAGTGCCCCCACTACCAACTACGCCAACGAAAAGCTAGTAATCCGTCGACGCGGGTGGCCTGTTACATACCTGAGGAGTGAGTTTCACCGATACACACCAGCTACATCTATGAACTACTTGTTCTGAGCAGGTGTTGTCAGTGAACAGGCTGTAAAACTGTTGGTTAAGTTACAGACACTCATGGAAAACTGATGCTAATTATCTGGGAAACATTTTCTAACAGCAGTCAAGTTGTCATTGTTTGTGTCAAACAAGTTGTGAATTTGTTGTAACTTAAAACAGGAGATCATGACTTGGCCTACTCTGCTCGAGCTCCAGTGGTTTGCTCTGTAGGTGAACGAAACTTTCGGAAGACGTAGCAGAAATTACGTGAAAAATTACAGGATATGCTTTTTTTTCCATTGGTTGTTGCATTAAATCTTACCCAGATACAATGTTGCTATTTTCCGATTGGCTATTGTGTAGACCCTTTCTTTTTTTTGATTGGCTGATAAGTGCCAGGCTCGACTAAGAACTCCAAGGGAGACGCTTGATTCCTGCCGGTTCCATAGTGAGAGTGGCGCGGCCAGAGGAATTCTGGTTGGGTGCTGCGGCATATTAAATATATAATAAATCTTTTTTCTGCGTGAGAAATACACTGTGTGGCGGGAGGGCGTGACAAAAGACCGAAATGAGTGACTGTCACGCTCAATGCGTGACACTTGAGAGCCCTGAGTCAGCTAATCTGGTGGATGACACTCAGATAGCTAGCTAGTAGTTTGGGACACAGCTAGTGCTCTATGCTAGTAACCACTCAATCGCAAGAAACGGGTCTTAATACATTCAGCTTTTTTTCTATTTAATACCCTAATTTTGAAACGACACCTCGGTATGGCCGTGCTAAAGCAAATAGGCTAGATAATTAAAGATATAATTAATGTATATATAGCAGATTATTATAAACAGTAGGAATTAATCGAACCTTTTCGGTGAAGCTTGATCTCAGGTTGAGTAACAATGTCCAACAAGCGTTGTAGTCGCGTGCTCTCCTCCTTCGAACGAGAAATCTCCCCTTCGAACTCGGCAAACAATTTTTCAGCGGCCGCGAATATTTCCAAAGATGAGGTTGTAATTCGCTCATTGAGAAAATCCCTGAACACATTTAGTTGAGACATTTTGGTGGTTAAAAACCTCGTATAGTTTACAAAACTGTAGTTCGATGAAGTTAGCTTTCTCCTTCTTCATGCGCGTTTTTTCAACCGGATGGTAAACAAGTCAAGCTGTTCCGGTGATACCCCAGCTATGATTACCAAAGGAAATGTATTTTGTGTTGCAGGTTCAAAGTATTTAACATGGCTCTTCATACTAATGTATAGGTTCAAAGGCATGCGATTTTAATGCAGTTAGCCTGCGCGT
This sequence comes from Osmerus mordax, assembly GCF_038355195.1. Lineage (NCBI taxonomy): Eukaryota > Metazoa > Chordata > Actinopteri > Osmeriformes > Osmeridae > Osmerus > Osmerus mordax. The sequence continues at coordinate 1,625,627 of NC_090050.1, read as the reverse complement.
AGGGTGGGTTACTCAGACAGGTCGAAAACAATATATAATAGGATATAAATTTAACAATTTTAGCAAGAATTCATTTCATATATGGGAGACCTTAGAGATGATGAAAAACATTGTTGGGTATCTCAACATTTTGTCACTAGCCTAATATAGGTTAGGACCATTTTCACACCAGATTGCCCAATATCTTCGGGACACACTGGCTGCGAAGCGCCTGGGCCCCGTTCGTCGTAAGGGTTGAAGCTAAGTTAATCAATTGTCCCTTTAGCCCGTTAACATTAGCGAGATGAGTGAGAACAGCAAATATCGGTTCGTCAACGGCTGATCCGCATCCAAATCATGTGGTTAATTTCAATCAGGCTAAACTTATCAGGGAAATTGCACGTGCACGTCCTACTTCAAAAGGCAGGAAAGGTCGATCACCAAAACCGTGATTTTTTAACGGTATGATGGCGGAAAAGACGAAAGAGAGAGCGGTGATAGGCTATTGTCGCCATCCGAGCAAACTATTATAATGAGTCTCTAAGAAGACAATAAGCATATTATCATGGCTAAGTCAAACACCGCCACCGCTGCCAGAGCAAGACAAGCAGCTTGGCAAAAAATTGCCGATAAGCTAAATGCGAAAGTTTTGGGGAAATGTATAGGCTCATCTTAAGTGCCTCATTACCCCAATCAATCAGATCACCTTTCTTTAAATGTGCCTGCTGGTATAGACTTAATGGAAATTAATAATCGAATGAGATCTTGCTAGCGAAAATAATGATCTCAACTCTTTCAGAATAAGTAGGCTAGATAAAAACAAGGCCAACGAGTATCTAAGTGATACGAATTCATAGACAATTATGAGGATATATGTAGGCTACTGCGCTTATATCATGTACTATATATGTGTATATGCATGTAGGCCTATGTGTAAATCCCTCTTTGATTTCATTGACTGGGACATGGCCAGGGAATATGATGAATTGATTCATCAGCTGGTTAAGCGCCAAGTACACTTTTCTTACAGCAACGCATGCTGCGGCTTTGCCAATGTTTTCTGCATCGCCTATACTGTATAAAAATGTAGCCTATAGCCTACCTGATGCAAAAAAACCTCAAGGCTATGCAGTCTGAAGCACAGTTAAAGTGTCAAGTAGCTTTATTGTCAATTTCTTCACATGTCAAGACATAAAAAGGAATCGATATGACGTTTCCCACTCTCCCACAGTGAAACATATAAAAAGCACAGGCACAACAGATAAGACAAGACATTTCGTAAAACATAGCGTTACATATTCACATACAGCAGCATAAGCTCATAATAAAGCATAAAGCTTGCTGCGGCGTGTGATATATTTGCAATGTACGGCCCGAGAAGGTCTTGCAAATAAATGAGTCCTTGTCGGCTGAATCGATATCGCTCAAACAAGAACTCATCCGTGTGAAATAAAGGATCTTGGCAATCGCGAAGAACTCTATTGGTATGGAAAGCTAATCAAACTAAAATATAGCTCCTTGGTCAACTGGGTCTCTCAAAAAGGGAGCTGCCATGTTATTTTCCGGGGGTGTGGCAAGCTTATCCAGCTACACTTACGTTAGCCTGCTCTGGAGCAGGTTAGTGCTAATTGATATGTTACTATGGTGATTTATCGAAAGTCGCTTCCACGAACCAAAAAGAGGGGCGTTTTTTATCTTAGCCTGAAAATTAGCTCGCTAAACCGCTTAGCGAGCTACGACGAATACCCCCCTGGAAGCACCGCCTTTTTATTGTTATACACCACAAAACCAAAAAAGGACTAAAATGTAGCCTGTCCGTATGGGAGTTAAGGCATATCAACTAATGCAGATCAATCACACAAGCTCTGAGAGCTTTGAAACTTGGCATTTTTGTAGTTAGGAAGTTGCTTTACCTACAAGAAAAGACTGGATGTGAATATATTGATGTATGGAATAGAGACATATAAACACATACCTAAAAGAGGCGAACCTGCCAAAAATCAAGATCTATGCAGAATGTTTTCATTTAATTTGTGGTTACTTTGCCAGGGATTATCATAGAAGCACATATGATGGCCTGTTGGAAAGGTGGGCTTGTGGTGAATCCAGCAATACCAAATATGTAAATATAGCTGCAAGCAGCAATGGCGGATTCCTCCTTCAACAGGGCAAAATGTTGTAAAATTGACATAATAGATAGTTACACTGGGATTAACCAGAAGACTTGAAACTGTAATTTCTGTCATAAAAAAAACAAAGTTTACACCTTTACCTGGATTAAAACCCACCACCCTTTGCACATCAGCACTACGTCTCATCCTACTAAGCCATTCGCAGACTTAGACATTTGATTGTTCAGTTGCAAGCATTGTCAGATTTGGTTAAAGTTCAAACAGCTGTAATTTTGTCCTATTTGAATATGGGACATAAAAATGGGACAACGGGATGACTGGGTTGCTGCTGTAAAGAATAGCTTACTCGTAGTGCTTTAAAAAGGTTGTTTGGGGTGCCATAACATGTCATGGAAGGGATTTCAAATCATGCCTAGCATCAGTGCCCATTTGTCTTGACTTGAATGAATGAATTTGTGCAACAGGCAAGGGATCCACCTGAACAATCAATATACTTCATTAAAGCTAACTCGGTTGTGAATCTGACACTACCATGCATAGACTCCAAGTAGCTAGCTACTGTGGTAAACCTGTCTTGTTTTGCAGTGGTTTACACAGTCTCGCTAAACAGATGATCGGAGTGTTGTTATGGGCTCAAATAAACACTCATTGCTATGTTTTACAACCGGAGGATTGACCAGAAGACTAGAAACCGTTTTGTCAAAAAAATAAAATAAAATTGCCTTTGATTGGTTTTGAACCTACAACCCTACATTTACCAGCACAACATCTCATCCAAAACCATCATTCAAAATTACATTTGATTTAGTGACACAAACATATTGAGGAAATGTGGACATTTACATAAATACACCCCTTTCAGCCATTTTATATTTGATTCAACTGTCTTAAGTACATTTACATTTAGTCATTTAGCCGAAGCTCTTATCCAGAGCGACTTACAGTAAGTACAGGGACATTCCCCCTGAAGCAAGTAGGGTGAAGTGCCTTGCCCAAGGACACAACGTCATTTGGCACAGCCAGGAATCGAACCGGTAACCTTCAGATTACTAGCCCGACACCCTAACCACTCAGCCACCTGACTCCCCTCCTCAAGTAACGTTTTTAAATACATCAATGATACATATCTGTACAAAATTCGATGTCAATTAGGGTTTGGTTCAAGAGAAGAGGGATTTTGAAGGTTTTCCCAAATTATCACTGTACAGGAAAATCCATCATGGTGGACCTTATTGGTCCTTGAGATTTTTTTGTTCCTCATGAAAAATGAGGCATGCACACCAAGTTTCAGAAGAATTGGAGCAATGGAGTGGAAATGCCATCACTCTGAAAAGTGGACATTTGGGCGTGGCCTGTGGCGCCCCCTATGTTCTGATGTGGGCCAGTCTGTGTTTGGGCGGTATTTGTGGCATGTTGTATCAATATGCCAAATTTCAAAGATTTTTACCAATGTGTTCATGAGATAAATTACAATAATAATAATAAATATAGCTGCAAGCAGCGATGCGGGTTCCTCTGCAAAATGGCAAAATATTATAAACATGTAATGTATAATTAATCTATGGCATTGCATACCATATCATTGTTGTTGAAACGTTTTCCATATGCATATATAATTATAATATTTTGAAGACTGATCAAATTATTTCAAAGATTATAAATGTGACCATTCATTAAATCTAAGGATGAATGAAACCACCGCGCTAGTGGTTGTTTTGATTTCATTCTGCGAGTTTAGAAGTACAAAAAGTGAGAAAATGACTGTGGTAATTGTTAAACAATGTCAATGCTGTTGCTGTATTTGGCTGTTCATTGAGATTGGGGAACAAAAAGTTGTCCACAATCAAGATATGTAAATTTCCTATAAAAACAAGACATGGGGATGACCTGGTTTAGCCTGGCTGCCAGCCCAAATTCTCCCCGCCCACAAAATAATTTGGTCGGGAAGTTGGGTCTGGAGGGTCTCGTATTGGGAACTACGTAAAACCAGGATCTGGACGGACCAATGAAATTGCCAGGGCGGGCTTTATACGATGATGGACAGATGATCAACAGTAACGTAATCAACAACGTCACAAAAGAGCCCTTGGGTTGAATTCGTTTTCAACAAACAACATATTACGTTGCTCTGATTGGTTGTAGGTCTATCCAATTGAGCGAAGAGGCATTTGTTTTACGAGTTCGGTTGAAACAGGCCCCGTAGTCACAGCCCAACGGAGAGTTTTCAGACTCATATTCTGACTAGAATTATGAGTATGACAACGTCAGGCTAGACCTGGTTGCTGCTGTAAAGAATATATTACTCATAGTGCTTAGATTAGGTTGTTTGGGGTGCCATAACTCAACATAAGTCATGGAAGAGAATTTCAAATCATGCCTAGCATCAGTGGCCGTGTGTCCTAGCTTAGGTCACTGAAATAATTTGCGCAACAGGCAAGGGGTCCACCTCAATAATCAATATACTTCATTAGAGCTAACTCAGTTGTGAATCTAACACTACCATGTGTAGCTAGCTACTGTGGTGAACCTGGCTTGTGTTGCAGTGGTTTACACAGTCTCGCTAAACAGATGTGTTGTGATGGGCTCAAATAAACACGCATTGCTATGTTTTACAACCGGAGGATTTATCGGGAGACTAGAAACCGTTTGGTCAGAATAAAAAATTAAAAACTATGCCTCTGACTGGTATTGAACCTTGATTACCAGCACAATATCTCAGCCAATTGAGCCATTCCCAGGCATGGAATACACAAAGTTCAATAACTGGATAATTTAAAAAAGCTGTTTCTCCAATGGCGAGCATTGTCAGATTTGGTCCAAGTACATTTGATTTAGTGACACAAACATATTGAGGCAATGTGGACATTTACATAAATACACCCATTTCAGCCATTTTGTACTTGATTCAATTGCCTTAAGTAACGTTTTTAAATACGTCAATGATACATATCTGTACCAAATTTCAAAATCGGACTTTTGGGCGTAGCCTGTGGCGCCCCCTATGGTCCGATGTGGCCCATATTTGGTGTGGGGGTACCCACTTGGATGTAGTATCAATGTGCCAAATTAGAAAATTTATGACCAGGGAATTTTTGAGATGTTGGGGCGCAAGGAGAAGAAAAATAATAATAAATATAGCTGCAAGCAGCGATGCGGGTTCCTCCGCAAAATGGCAAAATATTATAAACATGTACACTGCAGAAGATCGAGAGTTGGACAACAAGGGAGCAAAACTACTTCATGTTTGGCCAACAACAGGCTGAGTGGGGATTTGAACTCATGAGCATAATGTTACAAATCAGTCTCTCTATCCTCTCTGCTACACACCAACCGTTGAGATTGTAGAATAGAAAGGGCAGAGTATTAGCTTTGGTCAGCTTTTGGACAAAGGTTAAGAAACGGTTGACATTTCAAGGTGAAGTTGCATGAAATTGTGCATGGTATTTCAGAATGATGTCATCCTGTTTAACTAAACAGATAATCAAAATTATGACAGGCCAAAAGATAATGGCTGGATTCCAACCAACTACCTTATACTTTACAGGTCACCATGCCAGCCCATTGAGCTATTCTCAGTGTTGAATATTGTCATGTTCAGTTACTGTATAAAAAAGTAAGGTGTTTCTCCTGTGTTAAGCGTTGTTAGATTCAGCCAACGTTGAAACAGCTATAATTCAATCATATTTTGACATACCAAGGTGAAATTGTTTGTGGTACTTCAGAAAGATATCATCCTGTTGAACTAAACAGATAATCAAAATTATGACAGGCCAAACGACTATGGCTGGATTCCAACCTACGACCTTATACTTTACAGGTCAACATCCCAGCCCATTGAGCTATTCTCAGTGTTGAATATTGTCATGTTCAGTTACTGTATAAAAAAGTAAGCTGTTTCTCCTGTGGTAAGCGTTGTTAGATTCAGCCTAAGTTGAAACTGCTTGTACATTTCCTATAAAAACGGACAACGGGATGACTGGTTGCTGCTGTAAAGAATAACTTTCTCATCGTTTTTTTAAACAGGTTGTTTGGAGTGCCATAACTTGTCATGGAAGGGAATTTTAAATCATGCCTAGCATTAGTGGGAATGTGTCCTGGCTTGGGTTACTGAAATGAATTTGTGCAACAGGCAAGGGATCCACCTGAACAATCAATTTACTTCATTAGAGTTATCTCTACCATGCGTAGACTACAAGTAGTTAGATACTGTGGTGAACCTGGCTTGTTTTGCAGTGGTTTACACAGTCTCGCTAAACAGATTATCAGAGTGTTGTGATGGGCTCAAATAAACACGCATTGCTATGTTTTTACAACCGGAGGATTGATCGGAAGACTAGAAACCGTTTTGTCAGAATAAAAAATTTAAAACTATGACTCTGACTGGTTTTGAACCTACAACCCTTTGCTTACCAGCACAACATCTCAGCCAATTGAGACATTCCCAGACAGGGATTACAAAAAACTGGATAATAAAAAAAGCTGTTTCTCCAATGGCGAGCATTGTCAGATTTGGTCGAAGTTCAAACAGCTGTAATTCAGTCATATTTCAACATATCAAGGTGAAACTTTGCATGGGACTTCAGGGGCATGTCACCTTAAAGCCTATTAGGTTTGAACCATCCTTCAAAAATACATTTGATTTAGTGACACAAACATATTGAGGCAATGTGGACATTTACATAAATACACCCATTTCAGCCATTTTGTACTTGATTCAATTGCCTTAAGTAACGTTTTTAAATACGTCAATGATACATATCTGTACCAAATTTCAAGTACACTTCACCTTTGGTTCAAGAGAAGAGGAATTTTGAAGGTTTTCCCAAATTATCACAGTACAGGAAAATCCATCATGGCAAACCTTATGGGTCCTTGAGGCTTTTTTGTTCCTCATGAAAAATGAGGCATGCACACCAAGTTTCAAAAGAATTGGAGCAATGGGGTGGAAATGCCATCACTTTGAAAATCGGACTTTTGGGCGTGGCCTGTGGCGCCCCCTATGGTCCGATGTGGCCCATATTTGGTGTGGGGGTACCCACTTGGATGTAGTATCAATGTGCCAAATTAGAAAATTTATGACCAGGGAATTTTTGAGATGTTGGGGTGCAAGGAGAAGAAAAATAATAATAAATATAGCTGCAAGCAGCGATGCGGGTTCCTCCGCAAAATGGCAAAATATTATAAACATGTACACTGCAGAAGATCGAGAGTTGGACAACAAGGGAGCAAAACTACTTCATGTTTGGCCAACAACAGGCTGAGTGGGGATTTGAACTCATGAGCATAATGTTACAAATCAGTCTCTCTATCCTCTCTGCTACACACCAACTGTTGAGATTGTATGAATAGAAAGGGCAGAGTATTAGCTTTGGTCAGCTTTTGGACAAAGGTTAAGAAACGGTTGACATTTCAAGGTGAAGTTGCATGAAATTGTGCATGGTATTTCAGAATGATGTCATCCTGTTTAACTAAACAGATAATCAAAATTATGACAGGCCAAAAGATAATGGCTGGATTCCAACCAACTACCTTATACTTTACAGGTCACCATGCCAGCCCATTGAGCTATTCTCAGTGTTGAATATTGTCATGTTCAGTTACTGTATAAAAAAGTAAGGTGTTTCTCCTGTGTTAAGCGTTGTTAGATTCAGCCAACGTTGAAACAGCTATAATTCAATCATATTTTGACATACCAAGGTGAAATTGTTTGTGGTACTTCAGAAAGATGTCATCCTGTTGAACTAAACAGATAATCAAAATTATGACAGGCCAAACGACTATGGCTGGATTCCAACCTACGACCTTATACTTTACAGGTCAACATCCCAGCCCATTGAGCTATTCTCAGTGTTGAATATTGTCATGTTCAGTTACTGTATAAAAAAGTAAGCTGTTTCTCCTGTGGTAAGCGTTGTTAGATTCAGCCTAAGTTGAAACTGCTTGTACATTTCCTATAAAAACGGACAACGGGATGACTGGTTGCTGCTGTAAAGAATAACTTTCTCATCGTTTTTTTAAACAGGTTGTTTGGAGTGCCATAACTTGTCATGGAAGGGAATTTTAAATCATGCCTAGCATTAGTGGGAATGTGTCCTGGCTTGGGTTACTGAAATGAATTTGTGCAACAGGCAAGGGATCCACCTGAACAATCAATTTACTTCATTAGAGTTATCTCTACCATGCGTAGACTACAAGTAGTTAGATACTGTGGTGAACCTGGCTTGTTTTGCAGTGGTTTACACAGTCTCGCTAAACAGATTATCAGAGTGTTGTGATGGGCTCAAATAAACACGCATTGCTATGTTTTTACAACCGGAGGATTGATCGGAAGACTAGAAACCGTTTTGTCAGAATAAAAAATTTAAAACTATGACTCTGACTGGTTTTGAACCTACAACCCTTTGCTTACCAGCACAACATCTCAGCCAATTGAGACATTCCCAGACAGGGATTACAAAAAACTGGATAATAAAAAAAGCTGTTTCTCCAATGGCGAGCATTGTCAGATTTGGTCGAAGTTCAAACAGCTGTAATTCAGTCATATTTCAACATATCAAGGTGAAACTTTGCATGGGACTTCAGGGGCATGTCACCTTAAAGCCTATTAGGTTTGAACCATCCTTCAAAAATACATTTGATTTAGTGACACAAACATATTGAGGCAATGTGGACATTTACATAAATACACCCATTTCAGCCATTTTGTACTTGATTCAATTGCCTTAAGTAACGTTTTTAAATACGTCAATGATACATATCTGTACCAAATTTCAAGTACACTTCACCTTTGGTTCAAGAGAAGAGGAATTTTGAAGGTTTTCCCAAATTATCACAGTACAGGAAAATCCATCATGGCAAACCTTATGGGTCCTTGAGGCTTTTTTGTTCCTCATGAAAAATGAGGCATGCACACCAAGTTTCAAAAGAATTGGAGCAATGGGGTGGAAATGCCATCACTTTGAAAATCGGACTTTTGGGCGTGGCCTGTGGCGCCCCCTATGGTCCGATGTGGCCCATATTTGGTGTGGGGGTACCCACTTGGATGTAGTATCAATGTGCCAAATTAGAAAATTTATGACCAGGGAATTTTTGAGATGTTGGGGTGCAAGGAGAAGAAAAATAATAATAAATATAGCTGCAAGCAGCGATGCGGGTTCCTCCGCAAAATGGCAAAATATTATAAACATGTACACTGCAGAAGATCGAGAGTTGGACAACAAGGGAGCAAAACTACTTCATGTTTGGCCAACAACAGGCTGAGTGGGGATTTGAACTCATGAGCATAATGTTACAAATCAGTCTCTCTATCCTCTCTGCTACACACCAACTGTTGAGATTGTATGAATAGAAAGGGCAGAGTATTAGCTTTGGTCAGCTTTTGGACAAAGGTTAAGAAACGGTTGACATTTCAAGGTGAAGTTGCATGAAATTGTGCATGGTATTTCAGAATGATGTCATCCTGTTTAACTAAACAGATAATCAAAATTATGACAGGCCAAAAGATAATGGCTGGATTCCAACCAACTACCTTATACTTTACAGGTCACCATGCCAGCCCATTGAGCTATTCTCAGTGTTGAATATTGTCATGTTCAGTTACTGTATAAAAAAGTAAGGTGTTTCTCCTGTGTTAAGCGTTGTTAGATTCAGCCAACGTTGAAACAGCTATAATTCAATCATATTTTGACATACCAAGGTGAAATTGTTTGTGGTACTTCAGAAAGATGTCATCCTGTTGAACTAAACAGATAATCAAAATTATGACAGGCCAAACGACTATGGCTGGATTCCAACCTACGACCTTATACTTTACAGGTCAACATCCCAGCCCATTGAGCTATTCTCAGTGTTGAATATTGTCATGTTCAGTTACTGTATAAAAAAGTAAGCTGTTTCTCCTGTGGTAAGCGTTGTTAGATTCAGCCTAAGTTGAAACTGCTTGTACATTTCCTATAAAAACGGACAACGGGATGACTGGTTGCTGCTGTAAAGAATAACTTTCTCATCGTTTTTTTAAACAGGTTGTTTGGAGTGCCATAACTTGTCATGGAAGGGAATTTTAAATCATGCCTAGCATTAGTGGGAATGTGTCCTGGCTTGGGTTACTGAAATGAATTTGTGCAACAGGCAAGGGATCCACCTGAACAATCAATTTACTTCATTAGAGTTATCTCTACCATGCGTAGACTACAAGTAGTTAGATACTGTGGTGAACCTGGCTTGTTTTGCAGTGGTTTACACAGTCTCGCTAAACAGATTATCAGAGTGTTGTGATGGGCTCAAATAAACACGCATTGCTATGTTTTTACAACCGGAGGATTGATCGGAAGACTAGAAACCGTTTTGTCAGAATAAAAAATTTAAAACTATGACTCTGACTGGTTTTGAACCTACAACCCTTTGCTTACCAGCACAACATCTCAGCCAATTGAGACATTCCCAGACAGGGATTACAAAAAACTGGATAATAAAAAAAGCTGTTTCTCCAATGGCGAGCATTGTCAGATTTGGTCGAAGTTCAAACAGCTGTAATTCAGTCATATTTCAACATATCAAGGTGAAACTTTGCATGGGACTTCAGGGGCATGTCACCTTAAAGCCTATTAGGTTTGAACCATCCTTCAAAAATACATTTGATTTAGTGACACAAACATATTGAGGCAATGTGGACATTTACATAAATACACCCATTTCAGCCATTTTGTACTTGATTCAATTGCCTTAAGTAACGTTTTTAAATACGTCAATGATACATATCTGTACCAAATTTCAAGTACACTTCACCTTTGGTTCAAGAGAAGAGGAATTTTGAAGGTTTTCCCAAATTATCACAGTACAGGAAAATCCATCATGGCAAACCTTATGGGTCCTTGAGGCTTTTTTGTTCCTCATGAAAAATGAGGCATGCACACCAAGTTTCAAAAGAATTGGAGCAATGGGGTGGAAATGCCATCACTTTGAAAATCGGACTTTTGGGCGTGGCCTGTGGCGCCCCCTATGGTCCGATGTGGCCCATATTTGGTGTGGGGGTACCCACTTGGATGTAGTATCAATGTGCCAAATTAGAAAATTTATGACCAGGGAATTTTTGAGATGTTGGGGTGCAAGGAGAAGAAAAATAATAATAAATATAGCTGCAAGCAGCGATGCGGGTTCCTCCGCAAAATGGCAAAATATTATAAACATGTACACTGCAGAAGATCGAGAGTTGGACAACAAGGGAGCAAAACTACTTCATGTTTGGCCAACAACAGGCTGAGTGGGGATTTGAACTCATGAGCATAATGTTACAAATCAGTCTCTCTATCCTCTCTGCTACACACCAACTGTTGAGATTGTATGAATAGAAAGGGCAGAGTATTAGCTTTGGTCAGCTTTTGGACAAAGGTTAAGAAACGGTTGACATTTCAAGGTGAAGTTGCATGAAATTGTGCATGGTATTTCAGAATGATGTCATCCTGTTTAACTAAACAGATAATCAAAATTATGACAGGCCAAAAGATAATGGCTGGATTCCAACCAACTACCTTATACTTTACAGGTCACCATGCCAGCCCATTGAGCTATTCTCAGTGTTGAATATTGTCATGTTCAGTTACTGTATAAAAAAGTAAGGTGTTTCTCCTGTGTTAAGCGTTGTTAGATTCAGCCAACGTTGAAACAGCTATAATTCAATCATATTTTGACATACCAAGGTGAAATTGTTTGTGGTACTTCAGAAAGATGTCATCCTGTTGAACTAAACAGATAATCAAAATTATGACAGGCCAAACGACTATGGCTGGATTCCAACCTACGACCTTATACTTTACAGGTCAACATCCCAGCCCATTGAGCTATTCTCAGTGTTGAATATTGTCATGTTCAGTTACTGTATAAAAAAGTAAGCTGTTTCTCCTGTGGTAAGCGTTGTTAGATTCAGCCTAAGTTGAAACTGCTTGTACATTTCCTATAAAAACGGACAACGGGATGACTGGTTGCTGCTGTAAAGAATAACTTTCTCATCGTTTTTTTAAACAGGTTGTTTGGAGTGCCATAACTTGTCATGGAAGGGAATTTTAAATCATGCCTAGCATTAGTGGGAATGTGTCCTGGCTTGGGTTACTGAAATGAATTTGTGCAACAGGCAAGGGATCCACCTGAACAATCAATTTACTTCATTAGAGTTATCTCTACCATGCGTAGACTACAAGTAGTTAGATACTGTGGTGAACCTGGCTTGTTTTGCAGTGGTTTACACAGTCTCGCTAAACAGATTATCAGAGTGTTGTGATGGGCTCAAATAAACACGCATTGCTATGTTTTTACAACCGGAGGATTGATCGGAAGACTAGAAACCGTTTTGTCAGAATAAAAAATTTAAAACTATGACTCTGACTGGTTTTGAACCTACAACCCTTTGCTTACCAGCACAACATCTCAGCCAATTGAGACATTCCCAGACAGGGATTACAAAAAACTGGATAATAAAAAAAGCTGTTTCTCCAATGGCGAGCATTGTCAGATTTGGTCGAAGTTCAAACAGCTGTAATTCAGTCATATTTCAACATATCAAGGTGAAACTTTGCATGGGACTTCAGGGGCATGTCACCTTAAAGCCTATTAGGTTTGAACCATCCTTCAAAAATACATTTGATTTAGTGACACAAACATATTGAGGCAATGTGGACATTTACATAAATACACCCATTTCAGCCATTTTGTACTTGATTCAATTGCCTTAAGTAACGTTTTTAAATACGTCAATGATACATATCTGTACCAAATTTCAAGTACACTTCACCTTTGGTTCAAGAGAAGAGGAATTTTGAAGGTTTTCCCAAATTATCACAGTACAGGAAAATCCATCATGGCAAACCTTATGGGTCCTTGAGGCTTTTTTGTTCCTCATGAAAAATGAGGCATGCACACCAAGTTTCAAAAGAATTGGAGCAATGGGGTGGAAATGCCATCACTTTGAAAATCGGACTTTTGGGCGTGGCCTGTGGCGCCCCCTATGGTCCGATGTGGCCCATATTTGGTGTGGGGGTACCCACTTGGATGTAGTATCAATGTGCCAAATTAGAAAATTTATGACCAGGGAATTTTTGAGATGTTGGGGTGCAAGGAGAAGAAAAATAATAATAAATATAGCTGCAAGCAGCGATGCGGGTTCCTCCGCAAAATGGCAAAATATTATAAACATGTACACTGCAGAAGATCGAGAGTTGGACAACAAGGGAGCAAAACTACTTCATGTTTGGCCAACAACAGGCTGAGTGGGGATTTGAACTCATGAGCATAATGTTACAAATCAGTCTCTCTATCCTCTCTGCTACACACCAACTGTTGAGATTGTATGAATAGAAAGGGCAGAGTATTAGCTTTGGTCAGCTTTTGGACAAAGGTTAAGAAACGGTTGACATTTCAAGGTGAAGTTGCATGAAATTGTGCATGGTATTTCAGAATGATGTCATCCTGTTTAACTAAACAGATAATCAAAATTATGACAGGCCAAAAGATAATGGCTGGATTCCAACCAACTACCTTATACTTTACAGGTCACCATGCCAGCCCATTGAGCTATTCTCAGTGTTGAATATTGTCATGTTCAGTTACTGTATAAAAAAGTAAGGTGTTTCTCCTGTGTTAAGCGTTGTTAGATTCAGCCAACGTTGAAACAGCTATAATTCAATCATATTTTGACATACCAAGGTGAAATTGTTTGTGGTACTTCAGAAAGATGTCATCCTGTTGAACTAAACAGATAATCAAAATTATGACAGGCCAAACGACTATGGCTGGATTCCAACCTACGACCTTATACTTTACAGGTCAACATCCCAGCCCATTGAGCTATTCTCAGTGTTGAATATTGTCATGTTCAGTTACTGTATAAAAAAGTAAGCTGTTTCTCCTGTGGTAAGCGTTGTTAGATTCAGCCTAAGTTGAAACTGCTTGTACATTTCCTATAAAAACGGACAACGGGATGACTGGTTGCTGCTGTAAAGAATAACTTTCTCATCGTTTTTTTAAACAGGTTGTTTGGAGTGCCATAACTTGTCATGGAAGGGAATTTTAAATCATGCCTAGCATTAGTGGGAATGTGTCCTGGCTTGGGTTACTGAAATGAATTTGTGCAACAGGCAAGGGATCCACCTGAACAATCAATTTACTTCATTAGAGTTATCTCTACCATGCGTAGACTACAAGTAGTTAGATACTGTGGTGAACCTGGCTTGTTTTGCAGTGGTTTACACAGTCTCGCTAAACAGATTATCAGAGTGTTGTGATGGGCTCAAATAAACACGCATTGCTATGTTTTTACAACCGGAGGATTGATCGGAAGACTAGAAACCGTTTTGTCAGAATAAAAAATTTAAAACTATGACTCTGACTGGTTTTGAACCTACAACCCTTTGCTTACCAGCACAACATCTCAGCCAATTGAGACATTCCCAGACAGGGATTACAAAAAACTGGATAATAAAAAAAGCTGTTTCTCCAATGGCGAGCATTGTCAGATTTGGTCGAAGTTCAAACAGCTGTAATTCAGTCATATTTCAACATATCAAGGTGAAACTTTGCATGGGACTTCAGGGGCATGTCACCTTAAAGCCTATTAGGTTTGAACCATCCTTCAAAAATACATTTGATTTAGTGACACAAACATATTGAGGCAATGTGGACATTTACATAAATACACCCATTTCAGCCATTTTGTACTTGATTCAATTGCCTTAAGTAACGTTTTTAAATACGTCAATGATACATATCTGTACCAAATTTCAAGTACACTTCACCTTTGGTTCAAGAGAAGAGGAATTTTGAAGGTTTTCCCAAATTATCACAGTACAGGAAAATCCATCATGGCAAACCTTATGGGTCCTTGAGGCTTTTTTGTTCCTCATGGAAAATGAGGCATGCACACCAAGTTTCAAAAGAATTGGAGCAATGGGGTGGAAATGCCATCACTTTGAAAATCGGACTTTTGGGCGTGGCCTGTGGCGCCCCCTATGGTCCGATGTGGCCCATATTTGGTGTGGGGGTACCCACTTGGATGTAGTATCAATGTGCCAAATTAGAAAATTTATGACCAGGGAATTTTTGAGATGTTGGGGTGCAAGGAGAAGAAAAATAATAATAAATATAGCTGCAAGCAGCGATGCGGGTTCCTCCGCAAAATGGCAAAATATTATAAACATGTACACTGCAGAAGATCGAGAGTTGGACAACAAGGGAGCAAAACTACTTCATGTTTGGCCAACAACAGGCTGAGTGGGGATTTGAACTCATGAGCATAATGTTACAAATCAGTCTCTCTATCCTCTCTGCTACACACCAACTGTTGAGATTGTATGAATAGAAAGGGCAGAGTATTAGCTTTGGTCAGCTTTTGGACAAAGGTTAAGAAACGGTTGACATTTCAAGGTGAAGTTGCATGAAATTGTGCATGGTATTTCAGAATGATGTCATCCTGTTTAACTAAACAGATAATCAAAATTATGACAGGCCAAAAGATAATGGCTGGATTCCAACCAACTACCTTATACTTTACAGGTCACCATGCCAGCCCATTGAGCTATTCTCAGTGTTGAATATTGTCATGTTCAGTTACTGTATAAAAAAGTAAGGTGTTTCTCCTGTGTTAAGCGTTGTTAGATTCAGCCAACGTTGAAACAGCTATAATTCAATCATATTTTGACATACCAAGGTGAAATTGTTTGTGGTACTTCAGAAAGATGTCATCCTGTTGAACTAAACAGATAATCAAAATTATGACAGGCCAAACGACTATGGCTGGATTCCAACCTACGACCTTATACTTTACAGGTCAACATCCCAGCCCATTGAGCTATTCTCAGTGTTGAATATAGTCATGTTCAGTTACTGTATAAAAAAGTAAGCTGTTTCTCCTGTGGTAAGCGTTGTTAGATTCAGCCTAAGTTGAAACTGCTTGTACATTTCCTATAAAAACGGACAACGGGATGACTGGTTGCTGCTGTAAAGAATAACTTTCTCATCGTTTTTTTAAACAGGTTGTTTGGAGTGCCATAACTTGTCATGGAAGGGAATTTTAAATCATGCCTAGCATTAGTGGGAATGTGTCCTGGCTTGGGTTACTGAAATGAATTTGTGCAACAGGCAAGGGATCCACCTGAACAATCAATTTACTTCATTAGAGTTATCTCTACCATGCGTAGACTACAAGTAGTTAGATACTGTGGTGAACCTGGCTTGTTTTGCAGTGGTTTACACAGTCTCGCTAAACAGATTATCAGAGTGTTGTGATGGGCTCAAATAAACACGCATTGCTATGTTTTTACAACCGGAGGATTGATCGGAAGACTAGAAACCGTTTTGTCAGAATAAAAAATTTAAAACTATGACTCTGACTGGTTTTGAACCTACAACCCTTTGCTTACCAGCACAACATCTCAGCCAATTGAGACATTCCCAGACAGGGATTACAAAAAACTGGATAATAAAAAAAGCTGTTTCTCCAATGGCGAGCATTGTCAGATTTGGTCGAAGTTCAAACAGCTGTAATTCAGTCATATTTCAACATATCAAGGTGAAACTTTGCATGGGACTTCAGGGGCATGTCACCTTAAAGCCTATTAGGTTTGAACCATCCTTCAAAAATACATTTGATTTAGTGACACAAACATATTGAGGCAATGTGGACATTTACATAAATACACCCATTTCAGCCATTTTGTACTTGATTCAATTGCCTTAAGTAACGTTTTTAAATACGTCAATGATACATATCTGTACCAAATTTCAAGTACACTTCACCTTTGGTTCAAGAGAAGAGGAATTTTGAAGGTTTTCCCAAATTATCACAGTACAGGAAAATCCATCATGGCAAACCTTATGGGTCCTTGAGGCTTTTTTGTTCCTCATGAAAAATGAGGCATGCACACCAAGTTTCAAAAGAATTGGAGCAATGGGGTGGAAATGCCATCACTTTGAAAATCGGACTTTTGGGCGTGGCCTGTGGCGCCCCCTATGGTCCGATGTGGCCCATATTTGGTGTGGGGGTACCCACTTGGATGTAGTATCAATGTGCCAAATTAGAAAATTTATGACCAGGGAATTTTTGAGATGTTGGGGTGCAAGGAGAAGAAAAATAATAATAAATATAGCTGCAAGCAGCGATGCGGGTTCCTCCGCAAAATGGCAAAATATTATAAACATGTACACTGCAGAAGATCGAGAGTTGGACAACAAGGGAGCAAAACTACTTCATGTTTGGCCAACAACAGGCTGAGTGGGGATTTGAACTCATGAGCATAATGTTACAAATCAGTCTCTCTATCCTCTCTGCTACACACCAACTGTTGAGATTGTATGAATAGAAAGGGCAGAGTATTAGCTTTGGTCAGCTTTTGGACAAAGGTTAAGAAACGGTTGACATTTCAAGGTGAAGTTGCATGAAATTGTGCATGGTATTTCAGAATGATGTCATCCTGTTTAACTAAACAGATAATCAAAATTATGACAGGCCAAAAGATAATGGCTGGATTCCAACCAACTACCTTATACTTTACAGGTCACCATGCCAGCCCATTGAGCTATTCTCAGTGTTGAATATTGTCATGTTCAGTTACTGTATAAAAAAGTAAGGTGTTTCTCCTGTGTTAAGCGTTGTTAGATTCAGCCAACGTTGAAACAGCTATAATTCAATCATATTTTGACATACCAAGGTGAAATTGTTTGTGGTACTTCAGAAAGATGTCATCCTGTTGAACTAAACAGATAATCAAAATTATGACAGGCCAAACGACTATGGCTGGATTCCAACCTACGACCTTATACTTTACAGGTCAACATCCCAGCCCATTGAGCTATTCTCAGTGTTGAATATTGTCATGTTCAGTTACTGTATAAAAAAGTAAGCTGTTTCTCCTGTGGTAAGCGTTGTTAGATTCAGCCTAAGTTGAAACTGCTTGTACATTTCCTATAAAAACGGACAACGGGATGACTGGTTGCTGCTGTAAAGAATAACTTTCTCATCGTTTTTTTAAACAGGTTGTTTGGAGTGCCATAACTTGTCATGGAAGGGAATTTTAAATCATGCCTAGCATTAGTGGGAATGTGTCCTGGCTTGGGTTACTGAAATGAATTTGTGCAACAGGCAAGGGATCCACCTGAACAATCAATTTACTTCATTAGAGTTATCTCTACCATGCGTAGACTACAAGTAGTTAGATACTGTGGTGAACCTGGCTTGTTTTGCAGTGGTTTACACAGTCTCGCTAAACAGATTATCAGAGTGTTGTGATGGGCTCAAATAAACACGCATTGCTATGTTTTTACAACCGGAGGATTGATCGGAAGACTAGAAACCGTTTTGTCAGAATAAAAAATTTAAAACTATGACTCTGACTGGTTTTGAACCTACAACCCTTTGCTTACCAGCACAACATCTCAGCCAATTGAGACATTCCCAGACAGGGATTACAAAAAACTGGATAATAAAAAAAGCTGTTTCTCCAATGGCGAGCATTGTCAGATTTGGTCGAAGTTCAAACAGCTGTAATTCAGTCATATTTCAACATATCAAGGTGAAACTTTGCATGGGACTTCAGGGGCATGTCACCTTAAAGCCTATTAGGTTTGAACCATCCTTCAAAAATACATTTGATTTAGTGACACAAACATATTGAGGCAATGTGGACATTTACATAAATACACCCATTTCAGCCATTTTGTACTTGATTCAATTGCCTTAAGTAACGTTTTTAAATACGTCAATGATACATATCTGTACCAAATTTCAAGTACACTTCACCTTTGGTTCAAGAGAAGAGGAATTTTGAAGGTTTTCCCAAATTATCACAGTACAGGAAAATCCATCATGGCAAACCTTATGGGTCCTTGAGGCTTTTTTGTTCCTCATGAAAAATGAGGCATGCACACCAAGTTTCAAAAGAATTGGAGCAATGGGGTGGAAATGCCATCACTTTGAAAATCGGACTTTTGGGCGTGGCCTGTGGCGCCCCCTATGGTCCGATGTGGCCCATATTTGGTGTGGGGGTACCCACTTGGATGTAGTATCAATGTGCCAAATTAGAAAATTTATGACCAGGGAATTTTTGAGATGTTGGGGTGCAAGGAGAAGAAAAATAATAATAAATATAGCTGCAAGCAGCGATGCGGGTTCCTCCGCAAAATGGCAAAATATTATAAACATGTACACTGCAGAAGATCGAGAGTTGGACAACAAGGGAGCAAAACTACTTCATGTTTGGCCAACAACAGGCTGAGTGGGGATTTGAACTCATGAGCATAATGTTACAAATCAGTCTCTCTATCCTCTCTGCTACACACCAACTGTTGAGATTGTATGAATAGAAAGGGCAGAGTATTAGCTTTGGTCAGCTTTTGGACAAAGGTTAAGAAACGGTTGACATTTCAAGGTGAAGTTGCATGAAATTGTGCATGGTATTTCAGAATGATGTCATCCTGTTTAACTAAACAGATAATCAAAATTATGACAGGCCAAAAGATAATGGCTGGATTCCAACCAACTACCTTATACTTTACAGGTCACCATGCCAGCCCATTGAGCTATTCTCAGTGTTGAATATTGTCATGTTCAGTTACTGTATAAAAAAGTAAGGTGTTTCTCCTGTGTTAAGCGTTGTTAGATTCAGCCAACGTTGAAACAGCTATAATTCAATCATATTTTGACATACCAAGGTGAAATTGTTTGTGGTACTTCAGAAAGATGTCATCCTGTTGAACTAAACAGATAATCAAAATTATGACAGGCCAAACGACTATGGCTGGATTCCAACCTACGACCTTATACTTTACAGGTCAACATCCCAGCCCATTGAGCTATTCTCAGTGTTGAATATTGTCATGTTCAGTTACTGTATAAAAAAGTAAGCTGTTTCTCCTGTGGTAAGCGTTGTTAGATTCAGCCTAAGTTGAAACTGCTTGTACATTTCCTATAAAAACGGACAACGGGATGACTGGTTGCTGCTGTAAAGAATAACTTTCTCATCGTTTTTTTAAACAGGTTGTTTGGAGTGCCATAACTTGTCATGGAAGGGAATTTTAAATCATGCCTAGCATTAGTGGGAATGTGTCCTGGCTTGGGTTACTGAAATGAATTTGTGCAACAGGCAAGGGATCCACCTGAACAATCAATTTACTTCATTAGAGTTATCTCTACCATGCGTAGACTACAAGTAGTTAGATACTGTGGTGAACCTGGCTTGTTTTGCAGTGGTTTACACAGTCTCGCTAAACAGATTATCAGAGTGTTGTGATGGGCTCAAATAAACACGCATTGCTATGTTTTTACAACCGGAGGATTGATCGGAAGACTAGAAACCGTTTTGTCAGAATAAAAAATTTAAAACTATGACTCTGACTGGTTTTGAACCTACAACCCTTTGCTTACCAGCACAACATCTCAGCCAATTGAGACATTCCCAGACAGGGATTACAAAAAACTGGATAATAAAAAAAGCTGTTTCTCCAATGGCGAGCATTGTCAGATTTGGTCGAAGTTCAAACAGCTGTAATTCAGTCATATTTCAACATATCAAGGTGAAACTTTGCATGGGACTTCAGGGGCATGTCACCTTAAAGCCTATTAGGTTTGAACCATCCTTCAAAAATACATTTGATTTAGTGACACAAACATATTGAGGCAATGTGGACATTTACATAAATACACCCATTTCAGCCATTTTGTACTTGATTCAATTGCCTTAAGTAACGTTTTTAAATACGTCAATGATACATATCTGTACCAAATTTCAAGTACACTTCACCTTTGGTTCAAGAGAAGAGGAATTTTGAAGGTTTTCCCAAATTATCACAGTACAGGAAAATCCATCATGGCAAACCTTATGGGTCCTTGAGGCTTTTTTGTTCCTCATGAAAAATGAGGCATGCACACCAAGTTTCAAAAGAATTGGAGCAATGGGGTGGAAATGCCATCACTTTGAAAATCGGACTTTTGGGCGTGGCCTGTGGCGCCCCCTATGGTCCGATGTGGCCCATATTTGGTGTGGGGGTACCCACTTGGATGTAGTATCAATGTGCCAAATTAGAAAATTTATGACCAGGGAATTTTTGAGATGTTGGGGTGCAAGGAGAAGAAAAATAATAATAAATATAGCTGCAAGCAGCGATGCGGGTTCCTCCGCAAAATGGCAAAATATTATAAACATGTACACTGCAGAAGATCGAGAGTTGGACAACAAGGGAGCAAAACTACTTCATGTTTGGCCAACAACAGGCTGAGTGGGGATTTGAACTCATGAGCATAATGTTACAAATCAGTCTCTCTATCCTCTCTGCTACACACCAACTGTTGAGATTGTATGAATAGAAAGGGCAGAGTATTAGCTTTGGTCAGCTTTTGGACAAAGGTTAAGAAACGGTTGACATTTCAAGGTGAAGTTGCATGAAATTGTGCATGGTATTTCAGAATGATGTCATCCTGTTTAACTAAACAGATAATCAAAATTATGACAGGCCAAAAGATAATGGCTGGATTCCAACCAACTACCTTATACTTTACAGGTCACCATGCCAGCCCATTGAGCTATTCTCAGTGTTGAATATTGTCATGTTCAGTTACTGTATAAAAAAGTAAGGTGTTTCTCCTGTGTTAAGCGTTGTTAGATTCAGCCAACGTTGAAACAGCTATAATTCAATCATATTTTGACATACCAAGGTGAAATTGTTTGTGGTACTTCAGAAAGATGTCATCCTGTTGAACTAAACAGATAATCAAAATTATGACAGGCCAAACGACTATGGCTGGATTCCAACCTACGACCTTATACTTTACAGGTCAACATCCCAGCCCATTGAGCTATTCTCAGTGTTGAATATTGTCATGTTCAGTTACTGTATAAAAAAGTAAGCTGTTTCTCCTGTGGTAAGCGTTGTTAGATTCAGCCTAAGTTGAAACTGCTTGTACATTTCCTATAAAAACGGACAACGGGATGACTGGTTGCTGCTGTAAAGAATAACTTTCTCATCGTTTTTTTAAACAGGTTGTTTGGAGTGCCATAACTTGTCATGGAAGGGAATTTTAAATCATGCCTAGCATTAGTGGGAATGTGTCCTGGCTTGGGTTACTGAAATGAATTTGTGCAACAGGCAAGGGATCCACCTGAACAATCAATTTACTTCATTAGAGTTATCTCTACCATGCGTAGACTACAAGTAGTTAGATACTGTGGTGAACCTGGCTTGTTTTGCAGTGGTTTACACAGTCTCGCTAAACAGATTATCAGAGTGTTGTGATGGGCTCAAATAAACACGCATTGCTATGTTTTTACAACCGGAGGATTGATCGGAAGACTAGAAACCGTTTTGTCAGAATAAAAAATTTAAAACTATGACTCTGACTGGTTTTGAACCTACAACCCTTTGCTTACCAGCACAACATCTCAGCCAATTGAGACATTCCCAGACAGGGATTACAAAAAACTGGATAATAAAAAAAGCTGTTTCTCCAATGGCGAGCATTGTCAGATTTGGTCGAAGTTCAAACAGCTGTAATTCAGTCATATTTCAACATATCAAGGTGAAACTTTGCATGGGACTTCAGGGGCATGTCACCTTAAAGCCTATTAGGTTTGAACCATCCTTCAAAAATACATTTGATTTAGTGACACAAACATATTGAGGCAATGTGGACATTTACATAAATACACCCATTTCAGCCATTTTGTACTTGATTCAATTGCCTTAAGTAACGTTTTTAAATACGTCAATGATACATATCTGTACCAAATTTCAAGTACACTTCACCTTTGGTTCAAGAGAAGAGGAATTTTGAAGGTTTTCCCAAATTATCACAGTACAGGAAAATCCATCATGGCAAACCTTATGGGTCCTTGAGGCTTTTTTGTTCCTCATGGAAAATGAGGCATGCACACCAAGTTTCAAAAGAATTGGAGCAATGGGGTGGAAATGCCATCACTTTGAAAATCGGACTTTTGGGCGTGGCCTGTGGCGCCCCCTATGGTCCGATGTGGCCCATATTTGGTGTGGGGGTACCCACTTGGATGTAGTATCAATGTGCCAAATTAGAAAATTTATGACCAGGGAATTTTTGAGATGTTGGGGTGCAAGGAGAAGAAAAATAATAATAAATATAGCTGCAAGCAGCGATGCGGGTTCCTCCGCAAAATGGCAAAATATTATAAACATGTACACTGCAGAAGATCGAGAGTTGGACAACAAGGGAGCAAAACTACTTCATGTTTGGCCAACAACAGGCTGAGTGGGGATTTGAACTCATGAGCATAATGTTACAAATCAGTCTCTCTATCCTCTCTGCTACACACCAACTGTTGAGATTGTATGAATAGAAAGGGCAGAGTATTAGCTTTGGTCAGCTTTTGGACAAAGGTTAAGAAACGGTTGACATTTCAAGGTGAAGTTGCATGAAATTGTGCATGGTATTTCAGAATGATGTCATCCTGTTTAACTAAACAGATAATCAAAATTATGACAGGCCAAAAGATAATGGCTGGATTCCAACCAACTACCTTATACTTTACAGGTCACCATGCCAGCCCATTGAGCTATTCTCAGTGTTGAATATTGTCATGTTCAGTTACTGTATAAAAAAGTAAGGTGTTTCTCCTGTGTTAAGCGTTGTTAGATTCAGCCAACGTTGAAACAGCTATAATTCAATCATATTTTGACATACCAAGGTGAAATTGTTTGTGGTACTTCAGAAAGATGTCATCCTGTTGAACTAAACAGATAATCAAAATTATGACAGGCCAAACGACTATGGCTGGATTCCAACCTACGACCTTATACTTTACAGGTCAACATCCCAGCCCATTGAGCTATTCTCAGTGTTGAATATAGTCATGTTCAGTTACTGTATAAAAAAGTAAGCTGTTTCTCCTGTGGTAAGCGTTGTTAGATTCAGCCTAAGTTGAAACTGCTTGTACATTTCCTATAAAAACGGACAACGGGATGACTGGTTGCTGCTGTAAAGAATAACTTTCTCATCGTTTTTTTAAACAGGTTGTTTGGAGTGCCATAACTTGTCATGGAAGGGAATTTTAAATCATGCCTAGCATTAGTGGGAATGTGTCCTGGCTTGGGTTACTGAAATGAATTTGTGCAACAGGCAAGGGATCCACCTGAACAATCAATTTACTTCATTAGAGTTATCTCTACCATGCGTAGACTACAAGTAGTTAGATACTGTGGTGAACCTGGCTTGTTTTGCAGTGGTTTACACAGTCTCGCTAAACAGATTATCAGAGTGTTGTGATGGGCTCAAATAAACACGCATTGCTATGTTTTTACAACCGGAGGATTGATCGGAAGACTAGAAACCGTTTTGTCAGAATAAAAAATTTAAAACTATGACTCTGACTGGTTTTGAACCTACAACCCTTTGCTTACCAGCACAACATCTCAGCCAATTGAGACATTCCCAGACAGGGATTACAAAAAACTGGATAATAAAAAAAGCTGTTTCTCCAATGGCGAGCATTGTCAGATTTGGTCGAAGTTCAAACAGCTGTAATTCAGTCATATTTCAACATATCAAGGTGAAACTTTGCATGGGACTTCAGGGGCATGTCACCTTAAAGCCTATTAGGTTTGAACCATCCTTCAAAAATACATTTGATTTAGTGACACAAACATATTGAGGCAATGTGGACATTTACATAAATACACCCATTTCAGCCATTTTGTACTTGATTCAATTGCCTTAAGTAACGTTTTTAAATACGTCAATGATACATATCTGTACCAAATTTCAAGTACACTTCACCTTTGGTTCAAGAGAAGAGGAATTTTGAAGGTTTTCCCAAATTATCACAGTACAGGAAAATCCATCATGGCAAACCTTATGGGTCCTTGAGGCTTTTTTGTTCCTCATGAAAAATGAGGCATGCACACCAAGTTTCAAAAGAATTGGAGCAATGGGGTGGAAATGCCATCACTTTGAAAATCGGACTTTTGGGCGTGGCCTGTGGCGCCCCCTATGGTCCGATGTGGCCCATATTTGGTGTGGGGGTACCCACTTGGATGTAGTATCAATGTGCCAAATTAGAAAATTTATGACCAGGGAATTTTTGAGATGTTGGGGTGCAAGGAGAAGAAAAATAATAATAAATATAGCTGCAAGCAGCGATGCGGGTTCCTCCGCAAAATGGCAAAATATTATAAACATGTACACTGCAGAAGATCGAGAGTTGGACAACAAGGGAGCAAAACTACTTCATGTTTGGCCAACAACAGGCTGAGTGGGGATTTGAACTCATGAGCATAATGTTACAAATCAGTCTCTCTATCCTCTCTGCTACACACCAACTGTTGAGATTGTATGAATAGAAAGGGCAGAGTATTAGCTTTGGTCAGCTTTTGGACAAAGGTTAAGAAACGGTTGACATTTCAAGGTGAAGTTGCATGAAATTGTGCATGGTATTTCAGAATGATGTCATCCTGTTTAACTAAACAGATAATCAAAATTATGACAGGCCAAAAGATAATGGCTGGATTCCAACCAACTACCTTATACTTTACAGGTCACCATGCCAGCCCATTGAGCTATTCTCAGTGTTGAATATTGTCATGTTCAGTTACTGTATAAAAAAGTAAGGTGTTTCTCCTGTGTTAAGCGTTGTTAGATTCAGCCAACGTTGAAACAGCTATAATTCAATCATATTTTGACATACCAAGGTGAAATTGTTTGTGGTACTTCAGAAAGATGTCATCCTGTTGAACTAAACAGATAATCAAAATTATGACAGGCCAAACGACTATGGCTGGATTCCAACCTACGACCTTATACTTTACAGGTCAACATCCCAGCCCATTGAGCTATTCTCAGTGTTGAATATTGTCATGTTCAGTTACTGTATAAAAAAGTAAGCTGTTTCTCCTGTGGTAAGCGTTGTTAGATTCAGCCTAAGTTGAAACTGCTTGTACATTTCCTATAAAAACGGACAACGGGATGACTGGTTGCTGCTGTAAAGAATAACTTTCTCATCGTTTTTTTAAACAGGTTGTTTGGAGTGCCATAACTTGTCATGGAAGGGAATTTTAAATCATGCCTAGCATTAGTGGGAATGTGTCCTGGCTTGGGTTACTGAAATGAATTTGTGCAACAGGCAAGGGATCCACCTGAACAATCAATTTACTTCATTAGAGTTATCTCTACCATGCGTAGACTACAAGTAGTTAGATACTGTGGTGAACCTGGCTTGTTTTGCAGTGGTTTACACAGTCTCGCTAAACAGATTATCAGAGTGTTGTGATGGGCTCAAATAAACACGCATTGCTATGTTTTTACAACCGGAGGATTGATCGGAAGACTAGAAACCGTTTTGTCAGAATAAAAAATTTAAAACTATGACTCTGACTGGTTTTGAACCTACAACCCTTTGCTTACCAGCACAACATCTCAGCCAATTGAGACATTCCCAGACAGGGATTACAAAAAACTGGATAATAAAAAAAGCTGTTTCTCCAATGGCGAGCATTGTCAGATTTGGTCGAAGTTCAAACAGCTGTAATTCAGTCATATTTCAACATATCAAGGTGAAACTTTGCATGGGACTTCAGGGGCATGTCACCTTAAAGCCTATTAGGTTTGAACCATCCTTCAAAAATACATTTGATTTAGTGACACAAACATATTGAGGCAATGTGGACATTTACATAAATACACCCATTTCAGCCATTTTGTACTTGATTCAATTGCCTTAAGTAACGTTTTTAAATACGTCAATGATACATATCTGTACCAAATTTCAAGTACACTTCACCTTTGGTTCAAGAGAAGAGGAATTTTGAAGGTTTTCCCAAATTATCACAGTACAGGAAAATCCATCATGGCAAACCTTATGGGTCCTTGAGGCTTTTTTGTTCCTCATGAAAAATGAGGCATGCACACCAAGTTTCAAAAGAATTGGAGCAATGGGGTGGAAATGCCATCACTTTGAAAATCGGACTTTTGGGCGTGGCCTGTGGCGCCCCCTATGGTCCGATGTGGCCCATATTTGGTGTGGGGGTACCCACTTGGATGTAGTATCAATGTGCCAAATTAGAAAATTTATGACCAGGGAATTTTTGAGATGTTGGGGTGCAAGGAGAAGAAAAATAATAATAAATATAGCTGCAAGCAGCGATGCGGGTTCCTCCGCAAAATGGCAAAATATTATAAACATGTACACTGCAGAAGATCGAGAGTTGGACAACAAGGGAGCAAAACTACTTCATGTTTGGCCAACAACAGGCTGAGTGGGGATTTGAACTCATGAGCATAATGTTACAAATCAGTCTCTCTATCCTCTCTGCTACACACCAACTGTTGAGATTGTATGAATAGAAAGGGCAGAGTATTAGCTTTGGTCAGCTTTTGGACAAAGGTTAAGAAACGGTTGACATTTCAAGGTGAAGTTGCATGAAATTGTGCATGGTATTTCAGAATGATGTCATCCTGTTTAACTAAACAGATAATCAAAATTATGACAGGCCAAAAGATAATGGCTGGATTCCAACCAACTACCTTATACTTTACAGGTCACCATGCCAGCCCATTGAGCTATTCTCAGTGTTGAATATTGTCATGTTCAGTTACTGTATAAAAAAGTAAGGTGTTTCTCCTGTGTTAAGCGTTGTTAGATTCAGCCAACGTTGAAACAGCTATAATTCAATCATATTTTGACATACCAAGGTGAAATTGTTTGTGGTACTTCAGAAAGATGTCATCCTGTTGAACTAAACAGATAATCAAAATTATGACAGGCCAAACGACTATGGCTGGATTCCAACCTACGACCTTATACTTTACAGGTCAACATCCCAGCCCA
Source organism: Osmerus mordax (assembly GCF_038355195.1). Lineage (NCBI taxonomy): Eukaryota > Metazoa > Chordata > Actinopteri > Osmeriformes > Osmeridae > Osmerus > Osmerus mordax. The sequence goes on along the minus strand of NC_090050.1, from coordinate 1,597,693 downwards.
TTGAGCTATTCTCAGTGTTGAATATTGTCATGTTCAGTTACTGTATAAAAAAGTAAGCTGTTTCTCCTGTGGTAAGCGTTGTTAGATTCAGCCTAAGTTGAAACTGCTTGTACATTTCCTATAAAAACGGACAACGGGATGACTGGTTGCTGCTGTAAAGAATAACTTTCTCATCGTTTTTTTAAACAGGTTGTTTGGAGTGCCATAACTTGTCATGGAAGGGAATTTTAAATCATGCCTAGCATTAGTGGGAATGTGTCCTGGCTTGGGTTACTGAAATGAATTTGTGCAACAGGCAAGGGATCCACCTGAACAATCAATTTACTTCATTAGAGTTATCTCTACCATGCGTAGACTACAAGTAGTTAGATACTGTGGTGAACCTGGCTTGTTTTGCAGTGGTTTACACAGTCTCGCTAAACAGATTATCAGAGTGTTGTGATGGGCTCAAATAAACACGCATTGCTATGTTTTTACAACCGGAGGATTGATCGGAAGACTAGAAACCGTTTTGTCAGAATAAAAAATTTAAAACTATGACTCTGACTGGTTTTGAACCTACAACCCTTTGCTTACCAGCACAACATCTCAGCCAATTGAGACATTCCCAGACAGGGATTACAAAAAACTGGATAATAAAAAAAGCTGTTTCTCCAATGGCGAGCATTGTCAGATTTGGTCGAAGTTCAAACAGCTGTAATTCAGTCATATTTCAACATATCAAGGTGAAACTTTGCATGGGACTTCAGGGGCATGTCACCTTAAAGCCTATTAGGTTTGAACCATCCTTCAAAAATACATTTGATTTAGTGACACAAACATATTGAGGCAATGTGGACATTTACATAAATACACCCATTTCAGCCATTTTGTACTTGATTCAATTGCCTTAAGTAACGTTTTTAAATACGTCAATGATACATATCTGTACCAAATTTCAAGTACACTTCACCTTTGGTTCAAGAGAAGAGGAATTTTGAAGGTTTTCCCAAATTATCACAGTACAGGAAAATCCATCATGGCAAACCTTATGGGTCCTTGAGGCTTTTTTGTTCCTCATGAAAAATGAGGCATGCACACCAAGTTTCAAAAGAATTGGAGCAATGGGGTGGAAATGCCATCACTTTGAAAATCGGACTTTTGGGCGTGGCCTGTGGCGCCCCCTATGGTCCGATGTGGCCCATATTTGGTGTGGGGGTACCCACTTGGATGTAGTATCAATGTGCCAAATTAGAAAATTTATGACCAGGGAATTTTTGAGATGTTGGGGTGCAAGGAGAAGAAAAATAATAATAAATATAGCTGCAAGCAGCGATGCGGGTTCCTCCGCAAAATGGCAAAATATTATAAACATGTACACTGCAGAAGATCGAGAGTTGGACAACAAGGGAGCAAAACTACTTCATGTTTGGCCAACAACAGGCTGAGTGGGGATTTGAACTCATGAGCATAATGTTACAAATCAGTCTCTCTATCCTCTCTGCTACACACCAACTGTTGAGATTGTATGAATAGAAAGGGCAGAGTATTAGCTTTGGTCAGCTTTTGGACAAAGGTTAAGAAACGGTTGACATTTCAAGGTGAAGTTGCATGAAATTGTGCATGGTATTTCAGAATGATGTCATCCTGTTTAACTAAACAGATAATCAAAATTATGACAGGCCAAAAGATAATGGCTGGATTCCAACCAACTACCTTATACTTTACAGGTCACCATGCCAGCCCATTGAGCTATTCTCAGTGTTGAATATTGTCATGTTCAGTTACTGTATAAAAAAGTAAGGTGTTTCTCCTGTGTTAAGCGTTGTTAGATTCAGCCAACGTTGAAACAGCTATAATTCAATCATATTTTGACATACCAAGGTGAAATTGTTTGTGGTACTTCAGAAAGATGTCATCCTGTTGAACTAAACAGATAATCAAAATTATGACAGGCCAAACGACTATGGCTGGATTCCAACCTACGACCTTATACTTTACAGGTCAACATCCCAGCCCATTGAGCTATTCTCAGTGTTGAATATTGTCATGTTCAGTTACTGTATAAAAAAGTAAGCTGTTTCTCCTGTGGTAAGCGTTGTTAGATTCAGCCTAAGTTGAAACTGCTTGTACATTTCCTATAAAAACGGACAACGGGATGACTGGTTGCTGCTGTAAAGAATAACTTTCTCATCGTTTTTTTAAACAGGTTGTTTGGAGTGCCATAACTTGTCATGGAAGGGAATTTTAAATCATGCCTAGCATTAGTGGGAATGTGTCCTGGCTTGGGTTACTGAAATGAATTTGTGCAACAGGCAAGGGATCCACCTGAACAATCAATTTACTTCATTAGAGTTATCTCTACCATGCGTAGACTACAAGTAGTTAGATACTGTGGTGAACCTGGCTTGTTTTGCAGTGGTTTACACAGTCTCGCTAAACAGATTATCAGAGTGTTGTGATGGGCTCAAATAAACACGCATTGCTATGTTTTTACAACCGGAGGATTGATCGGAAGACTAGAAACCGTTTTGTCAGAATAAAAAATTTAAAACTATGACTCTGACTGGTTTTGAACCTACAACCCTTTGCTTACCAGCACAACATCTCAGCCAATTGAGACATTCCCAGACAGGGATTACAAAAAACTGGATAATAAAAAAAGCTGTTTCTCCAATGGCGAGCATTGTCAGATTTGGTCGAAGTTCAAACAGCTGTAATTCAGTCATATTTCAACATATCAAGGTGAAACTTTGCATGGGACTTCAGGGGCATGTCACCTTAAAGCCTATTAGGTTTGAACCATCCTTCAAAAATACATTTGATTTAGTGACACAAACATATTGAGGCAATGTGGACATTTACATAAATACACCCATTTCAGCCATTTTGTACTTGATTCAATTGCCTTAAGTAACGTTTTTAAATACGTCAATGATACATATCTGTACCAAATTTCAAGTACACTTCACCTTTGGTTCAAGAGAAGAGGAATTTTGAAGGTTTTCCCAAATTATCACAGTACAGGAAAATCCATCATGGCAAACCTTATGGGTCCTTGAGGCTTTTTTGTTCCTCATGGAAAATGAGGCATGCACACCAAGTTTCAAAAGAATTGGAGCAATGGGGTGGAAATGCCATCACTTTGAAAATCGGACTTTTGGGCGTGGCCTGTGGCGCCCCCTATGGTCCGATGTGGCCCATATTTGGTGTGGGGGTACCCACTTGGATGTAGTATCAATGTGCCAAATTAGAAAATTTATGACCAGGGAATTTTTGAGATGTTGGGGTGCAAGGAGAAGAAAAATAATAATAAATATAGCTGCAAGCAGCGATGCGGGTTCCTCCGCAAAATGGCAAAATATTATAAACATGTACACTGCAGAAGATCGAGAGTTGGACAACAAGGGAGCAAAACTACTTCATGTTTGGCCAACAACAGGCTGAGTGGGGATTTGAACTCATGAGCATAATGTTACAAATCAGTCTCTCTATCCTCTCTGCTACACACCAACTGTTGAGATTGTATGAATAGAAAGGGCAGAGTATTAGCTTTGGTCAGCTTTTGGACAAAGGTTAAGAAACGGTTGACATTTCAAGGTGAAGTTGCATGAAATTGTGCATGGTATTTCAGAATGATGTCATCCTGTTTAACTAAACAGATAATCAAAATTATGACAGGCCAAAAGATAATGGCTGGATTCCAACCAACTACCTTATACTTTACAGGTCACCATGCCAGCCCATTGAGCTATTCTCAGTGTTGAATATTGTCATGTTCAGTTACTGTATAAAAAAGTAAGGTGTTTCTCCTGTGTTAAGCGTTGTTAGATTCAGCCAACGTTGAAACAGCTATAATTCAATCATATTTTGACATACCAAGGTGAAATTGTTTGTGGTACTTCAGAAAGATGTCATCCTGTTGAACTAAACAGATAATCAAAATTATGACAGGCCAAACGACTATGGCTGGATTCCAACCTACGACCTTATACTTTACAGGTCAACATCCCAGCCCATTGAGCTATTCTCAGTGTTGAATATAGTCATGTTCAGTTACTGTATAAAAAAGTAAGCTGTTTCTCCTGTGGTAAGCGTTGTTAGATTCAGCCTAAGTTGAAACTGCTTGTACATTTCCTATAAAAACGGACAACGGGATGACTGGTTGCTGCTGTAAAGAATAACTTTCTCATCGTTTTTTTAAACAGGTTGTTTGGAGTGCCATAACTTGTCATGGAAGGGAATTTTAAATCATGCCTAGCATTAGTGGGAATGTGTCCTGGCTTGGGTTACTGAAATGAATTTGTGCAACAGGCAAGGGATCCACCTGAACAATCAATTTACTTCATTAGAGTTATCTCTACCATGCGTAGACTACAAGTAGTTAGATACTGTGGTGAACCTGGCTTGTTTTGCAGTGGTTTACACAGTCTCGCTAAACAGATTATCAGAGTGTTGTGATGGGCTCAAATAAACACGCATTGCTATGTTTTTACAACCGGAGGATTGATCGGAAGACTAGAAACCGTTTTGTCAGAATAAAAAATTTAAAACTATGACTCTGACTGGTTTTGAACCTACAACCCTTTGCTTACCAGCACAACATCTCAGCCAATTGAGACATTCCCAGACAGGGATTACAAAAAACTGGATAATAAAAAAAGCTGTTTCTCCAATGGCGAGCATTGTCAGATTTGGTCGAAGTTCAAACAGCTGTAATTCAGTCATATTTCAACATATCAAGGTGAAACTTTGCATGGGACTTCAGGGGCATGTCACCTTAAAGCCTATTAGGTTTGAACCATCCTTCAAAAATACATTTGATTTAGTGACACAAACATATTGAGGCAATGTGGACATTTACATAAATACACCCATTTCAGCCATTTTGTACTTGATTCAATTGCCTTAAGTAACGTTTTTAAATACGTCAATGATACATATCTGTACCAAATTTCAAGTACACTTCACCTTTGGTTCAAGAGAAGAGGAATTTTGAAGGTTTTCCCAAATTATCACAGTACAGGAAAATCCATCATGGCAAACCTTATGGGTCCTTGAGGCTTTTTTGTTCCTCATGAAAAATGAGGCATGCACACCAAGTTTCAAAAGAATTGGAGCAATGGGGTGGAAATGCCATCACTTTGAAAATCGGACTTTTGGGCGTGGCCTGTGGCGCCCCCTATGGTCCGATGTGGCCCATATTTGGTGTGGGGGTACCCACTTGGATGTAGTATCAATGTGCCAAATTAGAAAATTTATGACCAGGGAATTTTTGAGATGTTGGGGTGCAAGGAGAAGAAAAATAATAATAAATATAGCTGCAAGCAGCGATGCGGGTTCCTCCGCAAAATGGCAAAATATTATAAACATGTACACTGCAGAAGATCGAGAGTTGGACAACAAGGGAGCAAAACTACTTCATGTTTGGCCAACAACAGGCTGAGTGGGGATTTGAACTCATGAGCATAATGTTACAAATCAGTCTCTCTATCCTCTTTGCTACACACCAACTGTTGAGATTGTATGAATAGAAAGGGCAGAGTATTAGCTTTGGTCAGCTTTTGGACAAAGGTTAAGAAACGGTTGACATTTCAAGGTGAAGTTGCATGAAATTGTGCATGGTATTTCAGAATGATGTCATCCTGTTTAACTAAACAGATAATCAAAATTATGACAGGCCAAAAGATAATGGCTGGATTCCAACCAACTACCTTATACTTTACAGGTCACCATGCCAGCCCATTGAGCTATTCTCAGTGTTGAATATTGTCATGTTCAGTTACTGTATAAAAAAGTAAGGTGTTTCTCCTGTGTTAAGCGTTGTTAGATTCAGCCAACGTTGAAACAGCTATAATTCAATCATATTTTGACATACCAAGGTGAAATTGTTTGTGGTACTTCAGAAAGATATCATCCTGTTGAACTAAACAGATAATCAAAATTATGACAGGCCAAACGACTATGGCTGGATTCCAACCTACGACCTTATACTTTACAGGTCAACATCCCAGCCCATTGAGCTATTCTCAGTGTTGAATATTGTCATGTTCAGTTACTGTATAAAAAAGTAAGCTGTTTCTCCTGTGGTAAGCGTTGTTAGATTCAGCCTAAGTTGAAACTGCTTGTACATTTCCTATAAAAACGGACAACGGGATGACTGGTTGCTGCTGTAAAGAATAACTTTCTCATCGTTTTTTTAAACAGGTTGTTTGGAGTGCCATAACTTGTCATGGAAGGGAATTTTAAATCATGCCTAGCATTAGTGGGAATGTGTCCTGGCTTGGGTTACTGAAATGAATTTGTGCAACAGGCAAGGGATCCACCTGAACAATCAATTTACTTCATTAGAGTTATCTCTACCATGCGTAGACTACAAGTAGTTAGATACTGTGGTGAACCTGGCTTGTTTTGCAGTGGTTTACACAGTCTCGCTAAACAGATTATCAGAGTGTTGTGATGGGCTCAAATAAACACGCATTGCTATGTTTTTACAACCGGAGGATTGATCGGAAGACTAGAAACCGTTTTGTCAGAATAAAAAATTTAAAACTATGACTCTGACTGGTTTTGAACCTACAACCCTTTGCTTACCAGCACAACATCTCAGCCAATTGAGACATTCCCAGACAGGGATTACAAAAAACTGGATAATAAAAAAAGCTGTTTCTCCAATGGCGAGCATTGTCAGATTTGGTCGAAGTTCAAACAGCTGTAATTCAGTCATATTTCAACATATCAAGGTGAAACTTTGCATGGGACTTCAGGGGCATGTCACCTTAAAGCCTATTAGGTTTGAACCATCCTTCAAAAATACATTTGATTTAGTGACACAAACATATTGAGGCAATGTGGACATTTACATAAATACACCCATTTCAGCCATTTTGTACTTGATTCAATTGCCTTAAGTAACGTTTTTAAATACGTCAATGATACATATCTGTACCAAATTTCAAAATCGGACTTTTGGGCGTAGCCTGTGGCGCCCCCTATGGTCCGATGTGGCCCATATTTGGTGTGGGGGTACCCACTTGGATGTAGTATCAATGTGCCAAATTAGAAAATTTATGACCAGGGAATTTTTGAGATGTTGGGGCGCAAGGAGAAGAAAAATAATAATAAATATAGCTGCAAGCAGCGATGCGGGTTCCTCCGCAAAATGGCAAAATATTATAAACATGTACACTGCAGAAGATCGAGAGTTGGACAACAAGGGAGCAAAACTACTTCATGTTTGGCCAACAACAGGCTGAGTGGGGATTTGAACTCATGAGCATAATGTTACAAATCAGTCTCTCTATCCTCTCTGCTACACACCAACCGTTGAGATTGTAGAATAGAAAGGGCAGAGTATTAGCTTTGGTCAGCTTTTGGACAAAGGTTAAGAAACGGTTGACATTTCAAGGTGAAGTTGCATGAAATTGTGCATGGTATTTCAGAATGATGTCATCCTGTTTAACTAAACAGATAATCAAAATTATGACAGGCCAAAAGATAATGGCTGGATTCCAACCAACTACCTTATACTTTACAGGTCACCATGCCAGCCCATTGAGCTATTCTCAGTGTTGAATATTGTCATGTTCAGTTACTGTATAAAAAAGTAAGGTGTTTCTCCTGTGTTAAGCGTTGTTAGATTCAGCCAACGTTGAAACAGCTATAATTCAATCATATTTTGACATACCAAGGTGAAATTGTTTGTGGTACTTCAGAAAGATGTCATCCTGTTGAACTAAACAGATAATCAAAATTATGACAGGCCAAACGACTATGGCTGGATTCCAACCTACGACCTTATACTTTACAGGTCAACATCCCAGCCCATTGAGCTATTCTCAGTGTTGAATATTGTCATGTTCAGTTACTGTATAAAAAAGTAAGCTGTTTCTCCTGTGGTAAGCGTTGTTAGATTCAGCCTAAGTTGAAACTGCTTGTACATTTCCTATAAAAACGGACAACGGGATGACTGGTTGCTGCTGTAAAGAATAACTTTCTCATCGTTTTTTTAAACAGGTTGTTTGGAGTGCCATAACTTGTCATGGAAGGGAATTTTAAATCATGCCTAGCATTAGTGGGAATGTGTCCTGGCTTGGGTTACTGAAATGAATTTGTGCAACAGGCAAGGGATCCACCTGAACAATCAATTTACTTCATTAGAGTTATCTCTACCATGCGTAGACTACAAGTAGTTAGATACTGTGGTGAACCTGGCTTGTTTTGCAGTGGTTTACACAGTCTCGCTAAACAGATTATCAGAGTGTTGTGATGGGCTCAAATAAACACGCATTGCTATGTTTTTACAACCGGAGGATTGATCGGAAGACTAGAAACCGTTTTGTCAGAATAAAAAATTTAAAACTATGACTCTGACTGGTTTTGAACCTACAACCCTTTGCTTACCAGCACAACATCTCAGCCAATTGAGACATTCCCAGACAGGGATTACAAAAAACTGGATAATAAAAAAAGCTGTTTCTCCAATGGCGAGCATTGTCAGATTTGGTCGAAGTTCAAACAGCTGTAATTCAGTCATATTTCAACATATCAAGGTGAAACTTTGCATGGGACTTCAGGGGCATGTCACCTTAAAGCCTATTAGGTTTGAACCATCCTTCAAAAATACATTTGATTTAGTGACACAAACATATTGAGGCAATGTGGACATTTACATAAATACACCCATTTCAGCCATTTTGTACTTGATTCAATTGCCTTAAGTAACGTTTTTAAATACGTCAATGATACATATCTGTACCAAATTTCAAAATCGGACTTTTGGGCGTAGCCTGTGGCGCCCCCTATGGTCCGATGTGGCCCATATTTGGTGTGGGGGTACCCACTTGGATGTAGTATCAATGTGCCAAATTAGAAAATTTATGACCAGGGAATTTTTGAGATGTTGGGGCGCAAGGAGAAGAAAAATAATAATAAATATAGCTGCAAGCAGCGATGCGGGTTCCTCCGCAAAATGGCAAAATATTATAAACATGTACACTGCAGAAGATCGAGAGTTGGACAACAAGGGAGCAAAACTACTTCATGTTTGGCCAACAACAGGCTGAGTGGGGATTTGAACTCATGAGCATAATGTTACAAATCAGTCTCTCTATCCTCTCTGCTACACACCAACCGTTGAGATTGTAGAATAGAAAGGGCAGAGTATTAGCTTTGGTCAGCTTTTGGACAAAGGTTAAGAAACGGTTGACATTTCAAGGTGAAGTTGCATGAAATTGTGCATGGTATTTCAGAATGATGTCATCCTGTTTAACTAAACAGATAATCAAAATTATGACAGGCCAAAAGATAATGGCTGGATTCCAACCAACTACCTTATACTTTACAGGTCACCATGCCAGCCCATTGAGCTATTCTCAGTGTTGAATATTGTCATGTTCAGTTACTGTATAAAAAAGTAAGGTGTTTCTCCTGTGTTAAGCGTTGTTAGATTCAGCCAACGTTGAAACAGCTATAATTCAATCATATTTTGACATACCAAGGTGAAATTGTTTGTGGTACTTCAGAAAGATATCATCCTGTTGAACTAAACAGATAATCAAAATTATGACAGGCCAAACGACTATGGCTGGATTCCAACCTACGACCTTATACTTTACAGGTCAACATCCCAGCCCATTGAGCTATTCTCAGTGTTGAATATTGTCATGTTCAGTTACTGTATAAAAAAGTAAGCTGTTTCTCCTGTGGTAAGCGTTGTTAGATTCAGCCTAAGTTGAAACTGCTTGTACATTTCCTATAAAAACGGACAACGGGATGACTGGTTGCTGCTGTAAAGAATAACTTTCTCATCGTTTTTTTAAACAGGTTGTTTGGAGTGCCATAACTTGTCATGGAAGGGAATTTTAAATCATGCCTAGCATTAGTGGGAATGTGTCCTGGCTTGGGTTACTGAAATGAATTTGTGCAACAGGCAAGGGATCCACCTGAACAATCAATTTACTTCATTAGAGTTATCTCTACCATGCGTAGACTACAAGTAGTTAGATACTGTGGTGAACCTGGCTTGTTTTGCAGTGGTTTACACAGTCTCGCTAAACAGATTATCAGAGTGTTGTGATGGGCTCAAATAAACACGCATTGCTATGTTTTTACAACCGGAGGATTGATCGGAAGACTAGAAACCGTTTTGTCAGAATAAAAAATTTAAAACTATGACTCTGACTGGTTTTGAACCTACAACCCTTTGCTTACCAGCACAACATCTCAGCCAATTGAGACATTCCCAGACAGGGATTACAAAAAACTGGATAATAAAAAAAGCTGTTTCTCCAATGGCGAGCATTGTCAGATTTGGTCGAAGTTCAAACAGCTGTAATTCAGTCATATTTCAACATATCAAGGTGAAACTTTGCATGGGACTTCAGGGGCATGTCACCTTAAAGCCTATTAGGTTTGAACCATCCTTCAAAAATACATTTGATTTAGTGACACAAACATATTGAGGCAATGTGGACATTTACATAAATACACCCATTTCAGCCATTTTGTACTTGATTCAATTGCCTTAAGTAACGTTTTTAAATACGTCAATGATACATATCTGTACCAAATTTCAAGTACACTTCACCTTTGGTTCAAGAGAAGAGGAATTTTGAAGGTTTTCCCAAATTATCACAGTACAGGAAAATCCATCATGGCAAACCTTATGGGTCCTTGAGGCTTTTTTGTTCCTCATGGAAAATGAGGCATGCACACCAAGTTTCAAAAGAATTGGAGCAATGGGGTGGAAATGCCATCACTTTGAAAATCGGACTTTTGGGCGTGGCCTGTGGCGCCCCCTATGGTCCGATGTGGCCCATATTTGGTGTGGGGGTACCCACTTGGATGTAGTATCAATGTGCCAAATTAGAAAATTTATGACCAGGGAATTTTTGAGATGTTGGGGTGCAAGGAGAAGAAAAATAATAATAAATATAGCTGCAAGCAGCGATGCGGGTTCCTCCGCAAAATGGCAAAATATTATAAACATGTACACTGCAGAAGATCGAGAGTTGGACAACAAGGGAGCAAAACTACTTCATGTTTGGCCAACAACAGGCTGAGTGGGGATTTGAACTCATGAGCATAATGTTACAAATCAGTCTCTCTATCCTCTCTGCTACACACCAACTGTTGAGATTGTATGAATAGAAAGGGCAGAGTATTAGCTTTGGTCAGCTTTTGGACAAAGGTTAAGAAACGGTTGACATTTCAAGGTGAAGTTGCATGAAATTGTGCATGGTATTTCAGAATGATGTCATCCTGTTTAACTAAACAGATAATCAAAATTATGACAGGCCAAAAGATAATGGCTGGATTCCAACCAACTACCTTATACTTTACAGGTCACCATGCCAGCCCATTGAGCTATTCTCAGTGTTGAATATTGTCATGTTCAGTTACTGTATAAAAAAGTAAGGTGTTTCTCCTGTGTTAAGCGTTGTTAGATTCAGCCAACGTTGAAACAGCTATAATTCAATCATATTTTGACATACCAAGGTGAAATTGTTTGTGGTACTTCAGAAAGATGTCATCCTGTTGAACTAAACAGATAATCAAAATTATGACAGGCCAAACGACTATGGCTGGATTCCAACCTACGACCTTATACTTTACAGGTCAACATCCCAGCCCATTGAGCTATTCTCAGTGTTGAATATTGTCATGTTCAGTTACTGTATAAAAAAGTAAGCTGTTTCTCCTGTGGTAAGCGTTGTTAGATTCAGCCTAAGTTGAAACTGCTTGTACATTTCCTATAAAAACGGACAACGGGATGACTGGTTGCTGCTGTAAAGAATAACTTTCTCATCGTTTTTTTAAACAGGTTGTTTGGAGTGCCATAACTTGTCATGGAAGGGAATTTTAAATCATGCCTAGCATTAGTGGGAATGTGTCCTGGCTTGGGTTACTGAAATGAATTTGTGCAACAGGCAAGGGATCCACCTGAACAATCAATTTACTTCATTAGAGTTATCTCTACCATGCGTAGACTACAAGTAGTTAGATACTGTGGTGAACCTGGCTTGTTTTGCAGTGGTTTACACAGTCTCGCTAAACAGATTATCAGAGTGTTGTGATGGGCTCAAATAAACACGCATTGCTATGTTTTTACAACCGGAGGATTGATCGGAAGACTAGAAACCGTTTTGTCAGAATAAAAAATTTAAAACTATGACTCTGACTGGTTTTGAACCTACAACCCTTTGCTTACCAGCACAACATCTCAGCCAATTGAGACATTCCCAGACAGGGATTACAAAAAACTGGATAATAAAAAAAGCTGTTTCTCCAATGGCGAGCATTGTCAGATTTGGTCGAAGTTCAAACAGCTGTAATTCAGTCATATTTCAACATATCAAGGTGAAACTTTGCATGGGACTTCAGGGGCATGTCACCTTAAAGCCTATTAGGTTTGAACCATCCTTCAAAAATACATTTGATTTAGTGACACAAACATATTGAGGCAATGTGGACATTTACATAAATACACCCATTTCAGCCATTTTGTACTTGATTCAATTGCCTTAAGTAACGTTTTTAAATACGTCAATGATACATATCTGTACCAAATTTCAAGTACACTTCACCTTTGGTTCAAGAGAAGAGGAATTTTGAAGGTTTTCCCAAATTATCACAGTACAGGAAAATCCATCATGGCAAACCTTATGGGTCCTTGAGGCTTTTTTGTTCCTCATGGAAAATGAGGCATGCACACCAAGTTTCAAAAGAATTGGAGCAATGGGGTGGAAATGCCATCACTTTGAAAATCGGACTTTTGGGCGTGGCCTGTGGCGCCCCCTATGGTCCGATGTGGCCCATATTTGGTGTGGGGGTACCCACTTGGATGTAGTATCAATGTGCCAAATTAGAAAATTTATGACCAGGGAATTTTTGAGATGTTGGGGTGCAAGGAGAAGAAAAATAATAATAAATATAGCTGCAAGCAGCGATGCGGGTTCCTCCGCAAAATGGCAAAATATTATAAACATGTACACTGCAGAAGATCGAGAGTTGGACAACAAGGGAGCAAAACTACTTCATGTTTGGCCAACAACAGGCTGAGTGGGGATTTGAACTCATGAGCATAATGTTACAAATCAGTCTCTCTATCCTCTCTGCTACACACCAACTGTTGAGATCGTATGAATAGAAAGGGCAGAGTATTAGCTTTGGTCAGCTTTTGGACAAAGGTTAAGAAACGGTTGACATTTCAAGGTGAAGTTGCATGAAATTGTGCATGGTATTTCAGAATGATGTCATCCTGTTTAACTAAACAGATAATCAAAATTATGACAGGCCAAAAGATAATGGCTGGATTCCAACCAACTACCTTATACTTTACAGGTCACCATGCCAGCCCATTGAGCTATTCTCAGTGTTGAATATTGTCATGTTCAGTTACTGTATAAAAAAGTAAGGTGTTTCTCCTGTGTTAAGCGTTGTTAGATTCAGCCAACGTTGAAACAGCTATAATTCAATCATATTTTGACATACCAAGGTGAAATTGTTTGTGGTACTTCAGAAAGATGTCATCCTGTTGAACTAAACAGATAATCAAAATTATGACAGGCCAAACGACTATGGCTGGATTCCAACCTACGACCTTATACTTTACAGGTCAACATCCCAGCCCATTGAGCTATTCTCAGTGTTGAATATTGTCATGTTCAGTTACTGTATAAAAAAGTAAGCTGTTTCTCCTGTGGTAAGCGTTGTTAGATTCAGCCTAAGTTGAAACTGCTTGTACATTTCCTATAAAAACGGACAACGGGATGACTGGTTGCTGCTGTAAAGAATAACTTTCTCATCGTTTTTTTAAACAGGTTGTTTGGAGTGCCATAACTTGTCATGGAAGGGAATTTTAAATCATGCCTAGCATTAGTGGGAATGTGTCCTGGCTTGGGTTACTGAAATGAATTTGTGCAACAGGCAAGGGATCCACCTGAACAATCAATTTACTTCATTAGAGTTATCTCTACCATGCGTAGACTACAAGTAGTTAGATACTGTGGTGAACCTGGCTTGTTTTGCAGTGGTTTACACAGTCTCGCTAAACAGATTATCAGAGTGTTGTGATGGGCTCAAATAAACACGCATTGCTATGTTTTTACAACCGGAGGATTGATCGGAAGACTAGAAACCGTTTTGTCAGAATAAAAAATTTAAAACTATGACTCTGACTGGTTTTGAACCTACAACCCTTTGCTTACCAGCACAACATCTCAGCCAATTGAGACATTCCCAGACAGGGATTACAAAAAACTGGATAATAAAAAAAGCTGTTTCTCCAATGGCGAGCATTGTCAGATTTGGTCGAAGTTCAAACAGCTGTAATTCAGTCATATTTCAACATATCAAGGTGAAACTTTGCATGGGACTTCAGGGGCATGTCACCTTAAAGCCTATTAGGTTTGAACCATCCTTCAAAAATACATTTGATTTAGTGACACAAACATATTGAGGCAATGTGGACATTTACATAAATACACCCATTTCAGCCATTTTGTACTTGATTCAATTGCCTTAAGTAACGTTTTTAAATACGTCAATGATACATATCTGTACCAAATTTCAAGTACACTTCACCTTTGGTTCAAGAGAAGAGGAATTTTGAAGGTTTTCCCAAATTATCACAGTACAGGAAAATCCATCATGGCAAACCTTATGGGTCCTTGAGGCTTTTTTGTTCCTCATGGAAAATGAGGCATGCACACCAAGTTTCAAAAGAATTGGAGCAATGGGGTGGAAATGCCATCACTTTGAAAATCGGACTTTTGGGCGTGGCCTGTGGCGCCCCCTATGGTCCGATGTGGCCCATATTTGGTGTGGGGGTACCCACTTGGATGTAGTATCAATGTGCCAAATTAGAAAATTTATGACCAGGGAATTTTTGAGATGTTGGGGTGCAAGGAGAAGAAAAATAATAATAAATATAGCTGCAAGCAGCGATGCGGGTTCCTCCGCAAAATGGCAAAATATTATAAACATGTACACTGCAGAAGATCGAGAGTTGGACAACAAGGGAGCAAAACTACTTCATGTTTGGCCAACAACAGGCTGAGTGGGGATTTGAACTCATGAGCATAATGTTACAAATCAGTCTCTCTATCCTCTCTGCTACACACCAACTGTTGAGATCGTATGAATAGAAAGGGCAGAGTATTAGCTTTGGTCAGCTTTTGGACAAAGGTTAAGAAACGGTTGACATTTCAAGGTGAAGTTGCATGAAATTGTGCATGGTATTTCAGAATGATGTCATCCTGTTTAACTAAACAGATAATCAAAATTATGACAGGCCAAAAGATAATGGCTGGATTCCAACCAACTACCTTATACTTTACAGGTCACCATGCCAGCCCATTGAGCTATTCTCAGTGTTGAATATTGTCATGTTCAGTTACTGTATAAAAAAGTAAGGTGTTTCTCCTGTGTTAAGCGTTGTTAGATTCAGCCAACGTTGAAACAGCTATAATTCAATCATATTTTGACATACCAAGGTGAAATTGTTTGTGGTACTTCAGAAAGATGTCATCCTGTTGAACTAAACAGATAATCAAAATTATGACAGGCCAAACGACTATGGCTGGATTCCAACCTACGACCTTATACTTTACAGGTCAACATCCCAGCCCATTGAGCTATTCTCAGTGTTGAATATTGTCATGTTCAGTTACTGTATAAAAAAGTAAGCTGTTTCTCCTGTGGTAAGCGTTGTTAGATTCAGCCTAAGTTGAAACTGCTTGTACATTTCCTATAAAAACGGACAACGGGATGACTGGTTGCTGCTGTAAAGAATAACTTTCTCATCGTTTTTTTAAACAGGTTGTTTGGAGTGCCATAACTTGTCATGGAAGGGAATTTTAAATCATGCCTAGCATTAGTGGGAATGTGTCCTGGCTTGGGTTACTGAAATGAATTTGTGCAACAGGCAAGGGATCCACCTGAACAATCAATTTACTTCATTAGAGTTATCTCTACCATGCGTAGACTACAAGTAGTTAGATACTGTGGTGAACCTGGCTTGTTTTGCAGTGGTTTACACAGTCTCGCTAAACAGATTATCAGAGTGTTGTGATGGGCTCAAATAAACACGCATTGCTATGTTTTTACAACCGGAGGATTGATCGGAAGACTAGAAACCGTTTTGTCAGAATAAAAAATTTAAAACTATGACTCTGACTGGTTTTGAACCTACAACCCTTTGCTTACCAGCACAACATCTCAGCCAATTGAGACATTCCCAGACAGGGATTACAAAAAACTGGATAATAAAAAAAGCTGTTTCTCCAATGGCGAGCATTGTCAGATTTGGTCGAAGTTCAAACAGCTGTAATTCAGTCATATTTCAACATATCAAGGTGAAACTTTGCATGGGACTTCAGGGGCATGTCACCTTAAAGCCTATTAGGTTTGAACCATCCTTCAAAAATACATTTGATTTAGTGACACAAACATATTGAGGCAATGTGGACATTTACATAAATACACCCATTTCAGCCATTTTGTACTTGATTCAATTGCCTTAAGTAACGTTTTTAAATACGTCAATGATACATATCTGTACCAAATTTCAAGTACACTTCACCTTTGGTTCAAGAGAAGAGGAATTTTGAAGGTTTTCCCAAATTATCACAGTACAGGAAAATCCATCATGGCAAACCTTATGGGTCCTTGAGGCTTTTTTGTTCCTCATGGAAAATGAGGCATGCACACCAAGTTTCAAAAGAATTGGAGCAATGGGGTGGAAATGCCATCACTTTGAAAATCGGACTTTTGGGCGTGGCCTGTGGCGCCCCCTATGGTCCGATGTGGCCCATATTTGGTGTGGGGGTACCCACTTGGATGTAGTATCAATGTGCCAAATTAGAAAATTTATGACCAGGGAATTTTTGAGATGTTGGGGTGCAAGGAGAAGAAAAATAATAATAAATATAGCTGCAAGCAGCGATGCGGGTTCCTCCGCAAAATGGCAAAATATTATAAACATGTACACTGCAGAAGATCGAGAGTTGGACAACAAGGGAGCAAAACTACTTCATGTTTGGCCAACAACAGGCTGAGTGGGGATTTGAACTCATGAGCATAATGTTACAAATCAGTCTCTCTATCCTCTCTGCTACACACCAACTGTTGAGATCGTATGAATAGAAAGGGCAGAGTATTAGCTTTGGTCAGCTTTTGGACAAAGGTTAAGAAACGGTTGACATTTCAAGGTGAAGTTGCATGAAATTGTGCATGGTATTTCAGAATGATGTCATCCTGTTTAACTAAACAGATAATCAAAATTATGACAGGCCAAAAGATAATGGCTGGATTCCAACCAACTACCTTATACTTTACAGGTCACCATGCCAGCCCATTGAGCTATTCTCAGTGTTGAATATTGTCATGTTCAGTTACTGTATAAAAAAGTAAGGTGTTTCTCCTGTGTTAAGCGTTGTTAGATTCAGCCAACGTTGAAACAGCTATAATTCAATCATATTTTGACATACCAAGGTGAAATTGTTTGTGGTACTTCAGAAAGATGTCATCCTGTTGAACTAAACAGATAATCAAAATTATGACAGGCCAAACGACTATGGCTGGATTCCAACCTACGACCTTATACTTTACAGGTCAACATCCCAGCCCATTGAGCTATTCTCAGTGTTGAATATTGTCATGTTCAGTTACTGTATAAAAAAGTAAGCTGTTTCTCCTGTGGTAAGCGTTGTTAGATTCAGCCTAAGTTGAAACTGCTTGTACATTTCCTATAAAAACGGACAACGGGATGACTGGTTGCTGCTGTAAAGAATAACTTTCTCATCGTTTTTTTAAACAGGTTGTTTGGAGTGCCATAACTTGTCATGGAAGGGAATTTTAAATCATGCCTAGCATTAGTGGGAATGTGTCCTGGCTTGGGTTACTGAAATGAATTTGTGCAACAGGCAAGGGATCCACCTGAACAATCAATTTACTTCATTAGAGTTATCTCTACCATGCGTAGACTACAAGTAGTTAGATACTGTGGTGAACCTGGCTTGTTTTGCAGTGGTTTACACAGTCTCGCTAAACAGATTATCAGAGTGTTGTGATGGGCTCAAATAAACACGCATTGCTATGTTTTTACAACCGGAGGATTGATCGGAAGACTAGAAACCGTTTTGTCAGAATAAAAAATTTAAAACTATGACTCTGACTGGTTTTGAACCTACAACCCTTTGCTTACCAGCACAACATCTCAGCCAATTGAGACATTCCCAGACAGGGATTACAAAAAACTGGATAATAAAAAAAGCTGTTTCTCCAATGGCGAGCATTGTCAGATTTGGTCGAAGTTCAAACAGCTGTAATTCAGTCATATTTCAACATATCAAGGTGAAACTTTGCATGGGACTTCAGGGGCATGTCACCTTAAAGCCTATTAGGTTTGAACCATCCTTCAAAAATACATTTGATTTAGTGACACAAACATATTGAGGCAATGTGGACATTTACATAAATACACCCATTTCAGCCATTTTGTACTTGATTCAATTGCCTTAAGTAACGTTTTTAAATACGTCAATGATACATATCTGTACCAAATTTCAAGTACACTTCACCTTTGGTTCAAGAGAAGAGGAATTTTGAAGGTTTTCCCAAATTATCACAGTACAGGAAAATCCATCATGGCAAACCTTATGGGTCCTTGAGGCTTTTTTGTTCCTCATGAAAAATGAGGCATGCACACCAAGTTTCAAAAGAATTGGAGCAATGGGGTGGAAATGCCATCACTTTGAAAATCGGACTTTTGGGCGTGGCCTGTGGCGCCCCCTATGGTCCGATGTGGCCCATATTTGGTGTGGGGGTACCCACTTGGATGTAGTATCAATGTGCCAAATTAGAAAATTTATGACCAGGGAATTTTTGAGATGTTGGGGTGCAAGGAGAAGAAAAATAATAATAAATATAGCTGCAAGCAGCGATGCGGGTTCCTCCGCAAAATGGCAAAATATTATAAACATGTACACTGCAGAAGATCGAGAGTTGGACAACAAGGGAGCAAAACTACTTCATGTTTGGCCAACAACAGGCTGAGTGGGGATTTGAACTCATGAGCATAATGTTACAAATCAGTCTCTCTATCCTCTCTGCTACACACCAACTGTTGAGATTGTATGAATAGAAAGGGCAGAGTATTAGCTTTGGTCAGCTTTTGGACAAAGGTTAAGAAACGGTTGACATTTCAAGGTGAAGTTGCATGAAATTGTGCATGGTATTTCAGAATGATGTCATCCTGTTTAACTAAACAGATAATCAAAATTATGACAGGCCAAAAGATAATGGCTGGATTCCAACCAACTACCTTATACTTTACAGGTCACCATGCCAGCCCATTGAGCTATTCTCAGTGTTGAATATTGTCATGTTCAGTTACTGTATAAAAAAGTAAGGTGTTTCTCCTGTGTTAAGCGTTGTTAGATTCAGCCAACGTTGAAACAGCTATAATTCAATCATATTTTGACATACCAAGGTGAAATTGTTTGTGGTACTTCAGAAAGATGTCATCCTGTTGAACTAAACAGATAATCAAAATTATGACAGGCCAAACGACTATGGCTGGATTCCAACCTACGACCTTATACTTTACAGGTCAACATCCCAGCCCATTGAGCTATTCTCAGTGTTGAATATTGTCATGTTCAGTTACTGTATAAAAAAGTAAGCTGTTTCTCCTGTGGTAAGCGTTGTTAGATTCAGCCTAAGTTGAAACTGCTTGTACATTTCCTATAAAAACGGACAACGGGATGACTGGTTGCTGCTGTAAAGAATAACTTTCTCATCGTTTTTTTAAACAGGTTGTTTGGAGTGCCATAACTTGTCATGGAAGGGAATTTTAAATCATGCCTAGCATTAGTGGGAATGTGTCCTGGCTTGGGTTACTGAAATGAATTTGTGCAACAGGCAAGGGATCCACCTGAACAATCAATTTACTTCATTAGAGTTATCTCTACCATGCGTAGACTACAAGTAGTTAGATACTGTGGTGAACCTGGCTTGTTTTGCAGTGGTTTACACAGTCTCGCTAAACAGATTATCAGAGTGTTGTGATGGGCTCAAATAAACACGCATTGCTATGTTTTTACAACCGGAGGATTGATCGGAAGACTAGAAACCGTTTTGTCAGAATAAAAAATTTAAAACTATGACTCTGACTGGTTTTGAACCTACAACCCTTTGCTTACCAGCACAACATCTCAGCCAATTGAGACATTCCCAGACAGGGATTACAAAAAACTGGATAATAAAAAAAGCTGTTTCTCCAATGGCGAGCATTGTCAGATTTGGTCGAAGTTCAAACAGCTGTAATTCAGTCATATTTCAACATATCAAGGTGAAACTTTGCATGGGACTTCAGGGGCATGTCACCTTAAAGCCTATTAGGTTTGAACCATCCTTCAAAAATACATTTGATTTAGTGACACAAACATATTGAGGCAATGTGGACATTTACATAAATACACCCATTTCAGCCATTTTGTACTTGATTCAATTGCCTTAAGTAACGTTTTTAAATACGTCAATGATACATATCTGTACCAAATTTCAAGTACACTTCACCTTTGGTTCAAGAGAAGAGGAATTTTGAAGGTTTTCCCAAATTATCACAGTACAGGAAAATCCATCATGGCAAACCTTATGGGTCCTTGAGGCTTTTTTGTTCCTCATGAAAAATGAGGCATGCACACCAAGTTTCAAAAGAATTGGAGCAATGGGGTGGAAATGCCATCACTTTGAAAATCGGACTTTTGGGCGTGGCCTGTGGCGCCCCCTATGGTCCGATGTGGCCCATATTTGGTGTGGGGGTACCCACTTGGATGTAGTATCAATGTGCCAAATTAGAAAATTTATGACCAGGGAATTTTTGAGATGTTGGGGTGCAAGGAGAAGAAAAATAATAATAAATATAGCTGCAAGCAGCGATGCGGGTTCCTCCGCAAAATGGCAAAATATTATAAACATGTACACTGCAGAAGATCGAGAGTTGGACAACAAGGGAGCAAAACTACTTCATGTTTGGCCAACAACAGGCTGAGTGGGGATTTGAACTCATGAGCATAATGTTACAAATCAGTCTCTCTATCCTCTCTGCTACACACCAACTGTTGAGATTGTATGAATAGAAAGGGCAGAGTATTAGCTTTGGTCAGCTTTTGGACAAAGGTTAAGAAACGGTTGACATTTCAAGGTGAAGTTGCATGAAATTGTGCATGGTATTTCAGAATGATGTCATCCTGTTTAACTAAACAGATAATCAAAATTATGACAGGCCAAAAGATAATGGCTGGATTCCAACCAACTACCTTATACTTTACAGGTCACCATGCCAGCCCATTGAGCTATTCTCAGTGTTGAATATTGTCATGTTCAGTTACTGTATAAAAAAGTAAGGTGTTTCTCCTGTGTTAAGCGTTGTTAGATTCAGCCAACGTTGAAACAGCTATAATTCAATCATATTTTGACATACCAAGGTGAAATTGTTTGTGGTACTTCAGAAAGATGTCATCCTGTTGAACTAAACAGATAATCAAAATTATGACAGGCCAAACGACTATGGCTGGATTCCAACCTACGACCTTATACTTTACAGGTCAACATCCCAGCCCATTGAGCTATTCTCAGTGTTGAATATTGTCATGTTCAGTTACTGTATAAAAAAGTAAGCTGTTTCTCCTGTGGTAAGCGTTGTTAGATTCAGCCTAAGTTGAAACTGCTTGTACATTTCCTATAAAAACGGACAACGGGATGACTGGTTGCTGCTGTAAAGAATAACTTTCTCATCGTTTTTTTAAACAGGTTGTTTGGAGTGCCATAACTTGTCATGGAAGGGAATTTTAAATCATGCCTAGCATTAGTGGGAATGTGTCCTGGCTTGGGTTACTGAAATGAATTTGTGCAACAGGCAAGGGATCCACCTGAACAATCAATTTACTTCATTAGAGTTATCTCTACCATGCGTAGACTACAAGTAGTTAGATACTGTGGTGAACCTGGCTTGTTTTGCAGTGGTTTACACAGTCTCGCTAAACAGATTATCAGAGTGTTGTGATGGGCTCAAATAAACACGCATTGCTATGTTTTTACAACCGGAGGATTGATCGGAAGACTAGAAACCGTTTTGTCAGAATAAAAAATTTAAAACTATGACTCTGACTGGTTTTGAACCTACAACCCTTTGCTTACCAGCACAACATCTCAGCCAATTGAGACATTCCCAGACAGGGATTACAAAAAACTGGATAATAAAAAAAGCTGTTTCTCCAATGGCGAGCATTGTCAGATTTGGTCGAAGTTCAAACAGCTGTAATTCAGTCATATTTCAACATATCAAGGTGAAACTTTGCATGGGACTTCAGGGGCATGTCACCTTAAAGCCTATTAGGTTTGAACCATCCTTCAAAAATACATTTGATTTAGTGACACAAACATATTGAGGCAATGTGGACATTTACATAAATACACCCATTTCAGCCATTTTGTACTTGATTCAATTGCCTTAAGTAACGTTTTTAAATACGTCAATGATACATATCTGTACCAAATTTCAAGTACACTTCACCTTTGGTTCAAGAGAAGAGGAATTTTGAAGGTTTTCCCAAATTATCACAGTACAGGAAAATCCATCATGGCAAACCTTATGGGTCCTTGAGGCTTTTTTGTTCCTCATGGAAAATGAGGCATGCACACCAAGTTTCAAAAGAATTGGAGCAATGGGGTGGAAATGCCATCACTTTGAAAATCGGACTTTTGGGCGTGGCCTGTGGCGCCCCCTATGGTCCGATGTGGCCCATATTTGGTGTGGGGGTACCCACTTGGATGTAGTATCAATGTGCCAAATTAGAAAATTTATGACCAGGGAATTTTTGAGATGTTGGGGTGCAAGGAGAAGAAAAATAATAATAAATATAGCTGCAAGCAGCGATGCGGGTTCCTCCGCAAAATGGCAAAATATTATAAACATGTACACTGCAGAAGATCGAGAGTTGGACAACAAGGGAGCAAAACTACTTCATGTTTGGCCAACAACAGGCTGAGTGGGGATTTGAACTCATGAGCATAATGTTACAAATCAGTCTCTCTATCCTCTCTGCTACACACCAACTGTTGAGATTGTATGAATAGAAAGGGCAGAGTATTAGCTTTGGTCAGCTTTTGGACAAAGGTTAAGAAACGGTTGACATTTCAAGGTGAAGTTGCATGAAATTGTGCATGGTATTTCAGAATGATGTCATCCTGTTTAACTAAACAGATAATCAAAATTATGACAGGCCAAAAGATAATGGCTGGATTCCAACCAACTACCTTATACTTTACAGGTCACCATGCCAGCCCATTGAGCTATTCTCAGTGTTGAATATTGTCATGTTCAGTTACTGTATAAAAAAGTAAGGTGTTTCTCCTGTGTTAAGCGTTGTTAGATTCAGCCAACGTTGAAACAGCTATAATTCAATCATATTTTGACATACCAAGGTGAAATTGTTTGTGGTACTTCAGAAAGATGTCATCCTGTTGAACTAAACAGATAATCAAAATTATGACAGGCCAAACGACTATGGCTGGATTCCAACCTACGACCTTATACTTTACAGGTCAACATCCCAGCCCATTGAGCTATTCTCAGTGTTGAATATTGTCATGTTCAGTTACTGTATAAAAAAGTAAGCTGTTTCTCCTGTGGTAAGCGTTGTTAGATTCAGCCTAAGTTGAAACTGCTTGTACATTTCCTATAAAAACGGACAACGGGATGACTGGTTGCTGCTGTAAAGAATAACTTTCTCATCGTTTTTTTAAACAGGTTGTTTGGAGTGCCATAACTTGTCATGGAAGGGAATTTTAAATCATGCCTAGCATTAGTGGGAATGTGTCCTGGCTTGGGTTACTGAAATGAATTTGTGCAACAGGCAAGGGATCCACCTGAACAATCAATTTACTTCATTAGAGTTATCTCTACCATGCGTAGACTACAAGTAGTTAGATACTGTGGTGAACCTGGCTTGTTTTGCAGTGGTTTACACAGTCTCGCTAAACAGATTATCAGAGTGTTGTGATGGGCTCAAATAAACACGCATTGCTATGTTTTTACAACCGGAGGATTGATCGGAAGACTAGAAACCGTTTTGTCAGAATAAAAAATTTAAAACTATGACTCTGACTGGTTTTGAACCTACAACCCTTTGCTTACCAGCACAACATCTCAGCCAATTGAGACATTCCCAGACAGGGATTACAAAAAACTGGATAATAAAAAAAGCTGTTTCTCCAATGGCGAGCATTGTCAGATTTGGTCGAAGTTCAAACAGCTGTAATTCAGTCATATTTCAACATATCAAGGTGAAACTTTGCATGGGACTTCAGGGGCATGTCACCTTAAAGCCTATTAGGTTTGAACCATCCTTCAAAAATACATTTGATTTAGTGACACAAACATATTGAGGCAATGTGGACATTTACATAAATACACCCATTTCAGCCATTTTGTACTTGATTCAATTGCCTTAAGTAACGTTTTTAAATACGTCAATGATACATATCTGTACCAAATTTCAAGTACACTTCACCTTTGGTTCAAGAGAAGAGGAATTTTGAAGGTTTTCCCAAATTATCACAGTACAGGAAAATCCATCATGGCAAACCTTATGGGTCCTTGAGGCTTTTTTGTTCCTCATGAAAAATGAGGCATGCACACCAAGTTTCAAAAGAATTGGAGCAATGGGGTGGAAATGCCATCACTTTGAAAATCGGACTTTTGGGCGTGGCCTGTGGCGCCCCCTATGGTCCGATGTGGCCCATATTTGGTGTGGGGGTACCCACTTGGATGTAGTATCAATGTGCCAAATTAGAAAATTTATGACCAGGGAATTTTTGAGATGTTGGGGTGCAAGGAGAAGAAAAATAATAATAAATATAGCTGCAAGCAGCGATGCGGGTTCCTCCGCAAAATGGCAAAATATTATAAACATGTACACTGCAGAAGATCGAGAGTTGGACAACAAGGGAGCAAAACTACTTCATGTTTGGCCAACAACAGGCTGAGTGGGGATTTGAACTCATGAGCATAATGTTACAAATCAGTCTCTCTATCCTCTCTGCTACACACCAACTGTTGAGATTGTATGAATAGAAAGGGCAGAGTATTAGCTTTGGTCAGCTTTTGGACAAAGGTTAAGAAACGGTTGACATTTCAAGGTGAAGTTGCATGAAATTGTGCATGGTATTTCAGAATGATGTCATCCTGTTTAACTAAACAGATAATCAAAATTATGACAGGCCAAAAGATAATGGCTGGATTCCAACCAACTACCTTATACTTTACAGGTCACCATGCCAGCCCATTGAGCTATTCTCAGTGTTGAATATTGTCATGTTCAGTTACTGTATAAAAAAGTAAGGTGTTTCTCCTGTGTTAAGCGTTGTTAGATTCAGCCAACGTTGAAACAGCTATAATTCAATCATATTTTGACATACCAAGGTGAAATTGTTTGTGGTACTTCAGAAAGATGTCATCCTGTTGAACTAAACAGATAATCAAAATTATGACAGGCCAAACGACTATGGCTGGATTCCAACCTACGACCTTATACTTTACAGGTCAACATCCCAGCCCATTGAGCTATTCTCAGTGTTGAATATTGTCATGTTCAGTTACTGTATAAAAAAGTAAGCTGTTTCTCCTGTGGTAAGCGTTGTTAGATTCAGCCTAAGTTGAAACTGCTTGTACATTTCCTATAAAAACGGACAACGGGATGACTGGTTGCTGCTGTAAAGAATAACTTTCTCATCGTTTTTTTAAACAGGTTGTTTGGAGTGCCATAACTTGTCATGGAAGGGAATTTTAAATCATGCCTAGCATTAGTGGGAATGTGTCCTGGCTTGGGTTACTGAAATGAATTTGTGCAACAGGCAAGGGATCCACCTGAACAATCAATTTACTTCATTAGAGTTATCTCTACCATGCGTAGACTACAAGTAGTTAGATACTGTGGTGAACCTGGCTTGTTTTGCAGTGGTTTACACAGTCTCGCTAAACAGATTATCAGAGTGTTGTGATGGGCTCAAATAAACACGCATTGCTATGTTTTTACAACCGGAGGATTGATCGGAAGACTAGAAACCGTTTTGTCAGAATAAAAAATTTAAAACTATGACTCTGACTGGTTTTGAACCTACAACCCTTTGCTTACCAGCACAACATCTCAGCCAATTGAGACATTCCCAGACAGGGATTACAAAAAACTGGATAATAAAAAAAGCTGTTTCTCCAATGGCGAGCATTGTCAGATTTGGTCGAAGTTCAAACAGCTGTAATTCAGTCATATTTCAACATATCAAGGTGAAACTTTGCATGGGACTTCAGGGGCATGTCACCTTAAAGCCTATTAGGTTTGAACCATCCTTCAAAAATACATTTGATTTAGTGACACAAACATATTGAGGCAATGTGGACATTTACATAAATACACCCATTTCAGCCATTTTGTACTTGATTCAATTGCCTTAAGTAACGTTTTTAAATACGTCAATGATACATATCTGTACCAAATTTCAAGTACACTTCACCTTTGGTTCAAGAGAAGAGGAATTTTGAAGGTTTTCCCAAATTATCACAGTACAGGAAAATCCATCATGGCAAACCTTATGGGTCCTTGAGGCTTTTTTGTTCCTCATGAAAAATGAGGCATGCACACCAAGTTTCAAAAGAATTGGAGCAATGGGGTGGAAATGCCATCACTTTGAAAATCGGACTTTTGGGCGTGGCCTGTGGCGCCCCCTATGGTCCGATGTGGCCCATATTTGGTGTGGGGGTACCCACTTGGATGTAGTATCAATGTGCCAAATTAGAAAATTTATGACCAGGGAATTTTTGAGATGTTGGGGTGCAAGGAGAAGAAAAATAATAATAAATATAGCTGCAAGCAGCGATGCGGGTTCCTCCGCAAAATGGCAAAATATTATAAACATGTACACTGCAGAAGATCGAGAGTTGGACAACAAGGGAGCAAAACTACTTCATGTTTGGCCAACAACAGGCTGAGTGGGGATTTGAACTCATGAGCATAATGTTACAAATCAGTCTCTCTATCCTCTCTGCTACACACCAACTGTCGAGATTGTATGAATAGAAAGGGCAGAGTATTAGCTTTGGTCAGCTTTTGGACAAAGGTTAAGAAACGGTTGACATTTCAAGGTGAAGTTGCATGAAATTGTGCATGGTATTTCAGAATGATGTCATCCTGTTTAACTAAACAGATAATCAAAATTATGACAGGCCAAAAGATAATGGCTGGATTCCAACCAACTACCTTATACTTTACAGGTCACCATGCCAGCCCATTGAGCTATTCTCAGTGTTGAATATTGTCATGTTCAGTTACTGTATAAAAAAGTAAGGTGTTTCTCCTGTGTTAAGCGTTGTTAGATTCAGCCAACGTTGAAACAGCTATAATTCAATCATATTTTGACATACCAAGGTGAAATTGTTTGTGGTACTTCAGAAAGATGTCATCCTGTTGAACTAAACAGATAATCAAAATTATGACAGGCCAAACGACTATGGCTGGATTCCAACCTACGACCTTATACTTTACAGGTCAACATCCCAGCCCATTGAGCTATTCTCAGTGTTGAATATTGTCATGTTCAGTTACTGTATAAAAAAGTAAGCTGTTTCTCCTGTGGTAAGCGTTGTTAGATTCAGCCTAAGTTGAAACTGCTTGTACATTTCCTATAAAAACGGACAACGGGATGACTGGTTGCTGCTGTAAAGAATAACTTTCTCATCGTTTTTTTAAACAGGTTGTTTGGAGTGCCATAACTTGTCATGGAAGGGAATTTTAAATCATGCCTAGCATTAGTGGGAATGTGTCCTGGCTTGGGTTACTGAAATGAATTTGTGCAACAGGCAAGGGATCCACCTGAACAATCAATTTACTTCATTAGAGTTATCTCTACCATGCGTAGACTACAAGTAGTTAGATACTGTGGTGAACCTGGCTTGTTTTGCAGTGGTTTACACAGTCTCGCTAAACAGATTATCAGAGTGTTGTGATGGGCTCAAATAAACACGCATTGCTATGTTTTTACAACCGGAGGATTGATCGGAAGACTAGAAACCGTTTTGTCAGAATAAAAAATTTAAAACTATGACTCTGACTGGTTTTGAACCTACAACCCTTTGCTTACCAGCACAACATCTCAGCCAATTGAGACATTCCCAGACAGGGATTACAAAAAACTGGATAATAAAAAAAGCTGTTTCTCCAATGGCGAGCATTGTCAGATTTGGTCGAAGTTCAAACAGCTGTAATTCAGTCATATTTCAACATATCAAGGTGAAACTTTGCATGGGACTTCAGGGGCATGTCACCTTAAAGCCTATTAGGTTTGAACCATCCTTCAAAAATACATTTGATTTAGTGACACAAACATATTGAGGCAATGTGGACATTTACATAAATACACCCATTTCAGCCATTTTGTACTTGATTCAATTGCCTTAAGTAACGTTTTTAAATACGTCAATGATACATATCTGTACCAAATTTCAAGTACACTTCACCTTTGGTTCAAGAGAAGAGGAATTTTGAAGGTTTTCCCAAATTATCACAGTACAGGAAAATCCATCATGGCAAACCTTATGGGTCCTTGAGGCTTTTTTGTTCCTCATGGAAAATGAGGCATGCACACCAAGTTTCAAAAGAATTGGAGCAATGGGGTGGAAATGCCATCACTTTGAAAATCGGACTTTTGGGCGTGGCCTGTGGCGCCCCCTATGGTCCGATGTGGCCCATATTTGGTGTGGGGGTACCCACTTGGATGTAGTATCAATGTGCCAAATTAGAAAATTTATGACCAGGGAATTTTTGAGATGTTGGGGTGCAAGGAGAAGAAAAATAATAATAAATATAGCTGCAAGCAGCGATGCGGGTTCCTCCGCAAAATGGCAAAATATTATAAACATGTACACTGCAGAAGATCGAGAGTTGGACAACAAGGGAGCAAAACTACTTCATGTTTGGCCAACAACAGGCTGAGTGGGGATTTGAACTCATGAGCATAATGTTACAAATCAGTCTCTCTATCCTCTCTGCTACACACCAACTGTTGAGATTGTATGAATAGAAAGGGCAGAGTATTAGCTTTGGTCAGCTTTTGGACAAAGGTTAAGAAACGGTTGACATTTCAAGGTGAAGTTGCATGAAATTGTGCATGGTATTTCAGAATGATGTCATCCTGTTTAACTAAACAGATAATCAAAATTATGACAGGCCAAAAGATAATGGCTGGATTCCAACCAACTACCTTATACTTTACAGGTCACCATGCCAGCCCATTGAGCTATTCTCAGTGTTGAATATTGTCATGTTCAGTTACTGTATAAAAAAGTAAGGTGTTTCTCCTGTGTTAAGCGTTGTTAGATTCAGCCAACGTTGAAACAGCTATAATTCAATCATATTTTGACATACCAAGGTGAAATTGTTTGTGGTACTTCAGAAAGATGTCATCCTGTTGAACTAAACAGATAATCAAAATTATGACAGGCCAAACGACTATGGCTGGATTCCAACCTACGACCTTATACTTTACAGGTCAACATCCCAGCCCATTGAGCTATTCTCAGTGTTGAATATTGTCATGTTCAGTTACTGTATAAAAAAGTAAGCTGTTTCTCCTGTGGTAAGCGTTGTTAGATTCAGCCTAAGTTGAAACTGCTTGTACATTTCCTATAAAAACGGACAACGGGATGACTGGTTGCTGCTGTAAAGAATAACTTTCTCATCGTTTTTTTAAACAGGTTGTTTGGAGTGCCATAACTTGTCATGGAAGGGAATTTTAAATCATGCCTAGCATTAGTGGGAATGTGTCCTGGCTTGGGTTACTGAAATGAATTTGTGCAACAGGCAAGGGATCCACCTGAACAATCAATTTACTTCATTAGAGTTATCTCTACCATGCGTAGACTACAAGTAGTTAGATACTGTGGTGAACCTGGCTTGTTTTGCAGTGGTTTACACAGTCTCGCTAAACAGATTATCAGAGTGTTGTGATGGGCTCAAATAAACACGCATTGCTATGTTTTTACAACCGGAGGATTGATCGGAAGACTAGAAACCGTTTTGTCAGAATAAAAAATTTAAAACTATGACTCTGACTGGTTTTGAACCTACAACCCTTTGCTTACCAGCACAACATCTCAGCCAATTGAGACATTCCCAGACAGGGATTACAAAAAACTGGATAATAAAAAAAGCTGTTTCTCCAATGGCGAGCATTGTCAGATTTGGTCGAAGTTCAAACAGCTGTAATTCAGTCATATTTCAACATATCAAGGTGAAACTTTGCATGGGACTTCAGGGGCATGTCACCTTAAAGCCTATTAGGTTTGAACCATCCTTCAAAAATACATTTGATTTAGTGACACAAACATATTGAGGCAATGTGGACATTTACATAAATACACCCATTTCAGCCATTTTGTACTTGATTCAATTGCCTTAAGTAACGTTTTTAAATACGTCAATGATACATATCTGTACCAAATTTCAAGTACACTTCACCTTTGGTTCAAGAGAAGAGGAATTTTGAAGGTTTTCCCAAATTATCACAGTACAGGAAAATCCATCATGGCAAACCTTATGGGTCCTTGAGGCTTTTTTGTTCCTCATGAAAAATGAGGCATGCACACCAAGTTTCAAAAGAATTGGAGCAATGGGGTGGAAATGCCATCACTTTGAAAATCGGACTTTTGGGCGTGGCCTGTGGCGCCCCCTATGGTCCGATGTGGCCCATATTTGGTGTGGGGGTACCCACTTGGATGTAGTATCAATGTGCCAAATTAGAAAATTTATGACCAGGGAATTTTTGAGATGTTGGGGTGCAAGGAGAAGAAAAATAATAATAAATATAGCTGCAAGCAGCGATGCGGGTTCCTCCGCAAAATGGCAAAATATTATAAACATGTACACTGCAGAAGATCGAGAGTTGGACAACAAGGGAGCAAAACTACTTCATGTTTGGCCAACAACAGGCTGAGTGGGGATTTGAACTCATGAGCATAATGTTACAAATCAGTCTCTCTATCCTCTCTGCTACACACCAACTGTTGAGATTGTATGAATAGAAAGGGCAGAGTATTAGCTTTGGTCAGCTTTTGGACAAAGGTTAAGAAACGGTTGACATTTCAAGGTGAAGTTGCATGAAATTGTGCATGGTATTTCAGAATGATGTCATCCTGTTTAACTAAACAGATAATCAAAATTATGACAGGCCAAAAGATAATGGCTGGATTCCAACCAACTACCTTATACTTTACAGGTCACCATGCCAGCCCATTGAGCTATTCTCAGTGTTGAATATTGTCATGTTCAGTTACTGTATAAAAAAGTAAGGTGTTTCTCCTGTGTTAAGCGTTGTTAGATTCAGCCAACGTTGAAACAGCTATAATTCAATCATATTTTGACATACCAAGGTGAAATTGTTTGTGGTACTTCAGAAAGATGTCATCCTGTTGAACTAAACAGATAATCAAAATTATGACAGGCCAAACGACTATGGCTGGATTCCAACCTACGACCTTATACTTTACAGGTCAACATCCCAGCCCATTGAGCTATTCTCAGTGTTGAATATTGTCATGTTCAGTTACTGTATAAAAAAGTAAGCTGTTTCTCCTGTGGTAAGCGTTGTTAGATTCAGCCTAAGTTGAAACTGCTTGTACATTTCCTATAAAAACGGACAACGGGATGACTGGTTGCTGCTGTAAAGAATAACTTTCTCATCGTTTTTTTAAACAGGTTGTTTGGAGTGCCATAACTTGTCATGGAAGGGAATTTTAAATCATGCCTAGCATTAGTGGGAATGTGTCCTGGCTTGGGTTACTGAAATGAATTTGTGCAACAGGCAAGGGATCCACCTGAACAATCAATTTACTTCATTAGAGTTATCTCTACCATGCGTAGACTACAAGTAGTTAGATACTGTGGTGAACCTGGCTTGTTTTGCAGTGGTTTACACAGTCTCGCTAAACAGATTATCAGAGTGTTGTGATGGGCTCAAATAAACACGCATTGCTATGTTTTTACAACCGGAGGATTGATCGGAAGACTAGAAACCGTTTTGTCAGAATAAAAAATTTAAAACTATGACTCTGACTGGTTTTGAACCTACAACCCTTTGCTTACCAGCACAACATCTCAGCCAATTGAGACATTCCCAGACAGGGATTACAAAAAACTGGATAATAAAAAAAGCTGTTTCTCCAATGGCGAGCATTGTCAGATTTGGTCGAAGTTCAAACAGCTGTAATTCAGTCATATTTCAACATATCAAGGTGAAACTTTGCATGGGACTTCAGGGGCATGTCACCTTAAAGCCTATTAGGTTTGAACCATCCTTCAAAAATACATTTGATTTAGTGACACAAACATATTGAGGCAATGTGGACATTTACATAAATACACCCATTTCAGCCATTTTGTACTTGATTCAATTGCCTTAAGTAACGTTTTTAAATACGTCAATGATACATATCTGTACCAAATTTCAAGTACACTTCACCTTTGGTTCAAGAGAAGAGGAATTTTGAAGGTTTTCCCAAATTATCACAGTACAGGAAAATCCATCATGGCAAACCTTATGGGTCCTTGAGGCTTTTTTGTTCCTCATGAAAAATGAGGCATGCACACCAAGTTTCAAAAGAATTGGAGCAATGGGGTGGAAATGCCATCACTTTGAAAATCGGACTTTTGGGCGTGGCCTGTGGCGCCCCCTATGGTCCGATGTGGCCCATATTTGGTGTGGGGGTACCCACTTGGATGTAGTATCAATGTGCCAAATTAGAAAATTTATGACCAGGGAATTTTTGAGATGTTGGGGTGCAAGGAGAAGAAAAATAATAATAAATATAGCTGCAAGCAGCGATGCGGGTTCCTCCGCAAAATGGCAAAATATTATAAACATGTACACTGCAGAAGATCGAGAGTTGGACAACAAGGGAGCAAAACTACTTCATGTTTGGCCAACAACAGGCTGAGTGGGGATTTGAACTCATGAGCATAATGTTACAAATCAGTCTCTCTATCCTCTCTGCTACACACCAACTGTTGAGATTGTATGAATAGAAAGGGCAGAGTATTAGCTTTGGTCAGCTTTTGGACAAAGGTTAAGAAACGGTTGACATTTCAAGGTGAAGTTGCATGAAATTGTGCATGGTATTTCAGAATGATGTCATCCTGTTTAACTAAACAGATAATCAAAATTATGACAGGCCAAAAGATAATGGCTGGATTCCAACCAACTACCTTATACTTTACAGGTCACCATGCCAGCCCATTGAGCTATTCTCAGTGTTGAATATTGTCATGTTCAGTTACTGTATAAAAAAGTAAGGTGTTTCTCCTGTGTTAAGCGTTGTTAGATTCAGCCAACGTTGAAACAGCTATAATTCAATCATATTTTGACATACCAAGGTGAAATTGTTTGTGGTACTTCAGAAAGATGTCATCCTGTTGAACTAAACAGATAATCAAAATTATGACAGGCCAAACGACTATGGCTGGATTCCAACCTACGACCTTATACTTTACAGGTCAACATCCCAGCCCATTGAGCTATTCTCAGTGTTGAATATTGTCATGTTCAGTTACTGTATAAAAAAGTAAGCTGTTTCTCCTGTGGTAAGCGTTGTTAGATTCAGCCTAAGTTGAAACTGCTTGTACATTTCCTATAAAAACGGACAACGGGATGACTGGTTGCTGCTGTAAAGAATAACTTTCTCATCGTTTTTTTAAACAGGTTGTTTGGAGTGCCATAACTTGTCATGGAAGGGAATTTTAAATCATGCCTAGCATTAGTGGGAATGTGTCCTGGCTTGGGTTACTGAAATGAATTTGTGCAACAGGCAAGGGATCCACCTGAACAATCAATTTACTTCATTAGAGTTATCTCTACCATGCGTAGACTACAAGTAGTTAGATACTGTGGTGAACCTGGCTTGTTTTGCAGTGGTTTACACAGTCTCGCTAAACAGATTATCAGAGTGTTGTGATGGGCTCAAATAAACACGCATTGCTATGTTTTTACAACCGGAGGATTGATCGGAAGACTAGAAACCGTTTTGTCAGAATAAAAAATTTAAAACTATGACTCTGACTGGTTTTGAACCTACAACCCTTTGCTTACCAGCACAACATCTCAGCCAATTGAGACATTCCCAGACAGGGATTACAAAAAACTGGATAATAAAAAAAGCTGTTTCTCCAATGGCGAGCATTGTCAGATTTGGTCGAAGTTCAAACAGCTGTAATTCAGTCATATTTCAACATATCAAGGTGAAACTTTGCATGGGACTTCAGGGGCATGTCACCTTAAAGCCTATTAGGTTTGAACCATCCTTCAAAAATACATTTGATTTAGTGACACAAACATATTGAGGCAATGTGGACATTTACATAAATACACCCATTTCAGCCATTTTGTACTTGATTCAATTGCCTTAAGTAACGTTTTTAAATACGTCAATGATACATATCTGTACCAAATTTCAAAATCGGACTTTTGGGCGTAGCCTGTGGCGCCCCCTATGGTCCGATGTGGCCCATATTTGGTGTGGGGGTACCCACTTGGATGTAGTATCAATGTGCCAAATTAGAAAATTTATGACCAGGGAATTTTTGAGATGTTGGGGCGCAAGGAGAAGAAAAATAATAATAAATATAGCTGCAAGCAGCGATGCGGGTTCCTCCGCAAAATGGCAAAATATTATAAACATGTACACTGCAGAAGATCGAGAGTTGGACAACAAGGGAGCAAAACTACTTCATGTTTGGCCAACAACAGGCTGAGTGGGGATTTGAACTCATGAGCATAATGTTACAAATCAGTCTCTCTATCCTCTCTGCTACACACCAACCGTTGAGATTGTAGAATAGAAAGGGCAGAGTATTAGCTTTGGTCAGCTTTTGGACAAAGGTTAAGAAACGGTTGACATTTCAAGGTGAAGTTGCATGAAATTGTGCATGGTATTTCAGAATGATGTCATCCTGTTTAACTAAACAGATAATCAAAATTATGACAGGCCAAAAGATAATGGCTGGATTCCAACCAACTACCTTATACTTTACAGGTCACCATGCCAGCCCATTGAGCTATTCTCAGTGTTGAATATTGTCATGTTCAGTTACTGTATAAAAAAGTAAGGTGTTTCTCCTGTGTTAAGCGTTGTTAGATTCAGCCAACGTTGAAACAGCTATAATTCAATCATATTTTGACATACCAAGGTGAAATTGTTTGTGGTACTTCAGAAAGATGTCATCCTGTTGAACTAAACAGATAATCAAAATTATGACAGGCCAAACGACTATGGCTGGATTCCAACCTACGACCTTATACTTTACAGGTCAACATCCCAGCCCATTGAGCTATTCTCAGTGTTGAATATTGTCATGTTCAGTTACTGTATAAAAAAGTAAGCTGTTTCTCCTGTGGTAAGCGTTGTTAGATTCAGCCTAAGTTGAAACTGCTTGTACATTTCCTATAAAAACGGACAACGGGATGACTGGTTGCTGCTGTAAAGAATAACTTTCTCATCGTTTTTTTAAACAGGTTGTTTGGAGTGCCATAACTTGTCATGGAAGGGAATTTTAAATCATGCCTAGCATTAGTGGGAATGTGTCCTGGCTTGGGTTACTGAAATGAATTTGTGCAACAGGCAAGGGATCCACCTGAACAATCAATTTACTTCATTAGAGTTATCTCTACCATGCGTAGACTACAAGTAGTTAGATACTGTGGTGAACCTGGCTTGTTTTGCAGTGGTTTACACAGTCTCGCTAAACAGATTATCAGAGTGTTGTGATGGGCTCAAATAAACACGCATTGCTATGTTTTTACAACCGGAGGATTGATCGGAAGACTAGAAACCGTTTTGTCAGAATAAAAAATTTAAAACTATGACTCTGACTGGTTTTGAACCTACAACCCTTTGCTTACCAGCACAACATCTCAGCCAATTGAGACATTCCCAGACAGGGATTACAAAAAACTGGATAATAAAAAAAGCTGTTTCTCCAATGGCGAGCATTGTCAGATTTGGTCGAAGTTCAAACAGCTGTAATTCAGTCATATTTCAACATATCAAGGTGAAACTTTGCATGGGACTTCAGGGGCATGTCACCTTAAAGCCTATTAGGTTTGAACCATCCTTCAAAAATACATTTGATTTAGTGACACAAACATATTGAGGCAATGTGGACATTTACATAAATACACCCATTTCAGCCATTTTGTACTTGATTCAATTGCCTTAAGTAACGTTTTTAAATACGTCAATGATACATATCTGTACCAAATTTCAAAATCGGACTTTTGGGCGTAGCCTGTGGC
Source organism: Osmerus mordax (assembly GCF_038355195.1). NCBI lineage: Eukaryota > Metazoa > Chordata > Actinopteri > Osmeriformes > Osmeridae > Osmerus > Osmerus mordax. The sequence continues at coordinate 1,561,312 of NC_090050.1, read as the reverse complement.
GCCCCCTATGGTCCGATGTGGCCCATATTTGGTGTGGGGGTACCCACTTGGATGTAGTATCAATGTGCCAAATTAGAAAATTTATGACCAGGGAATTTTTGAGATGTTGGGGCGCAAGGAGAAGAAAAATAATAATAAATATAGCTGCAAGCAGCGATGCGGGTTCCTCCGCAAAATGGCAAAATATTATAAACATGTACACTGCAGAAGATCGAGAGTTGGACAACAAGGGAGCAAAACTACTTCATGTTTGGCCAACAACAGGCTGAGTGGGGATTTGAACTCATGAGCATAATGTTACAAATCAGTCTCTCTATCCTCTCTGCTACACACCAACCGTTGAGATTGTAGAATAGAAAGGGCAGAGTATTAGCTTTGGTCAGCTTTTGGACAAAGGTTAAGAAACGGTTGACATTTCAAGGTGAAGTTGCATGAAATTGTGCATGGTATTTCAGAATGATGTCATCCTGTTTAACTAAACAGATAATCAAAATTATGACAGGCCAAAAGATAATGGCTGGATTCCAACCAACTACCTTATACTTTACAGGTCACCATGCCAGCCCATTGAGCTATTCTCAGTGTTGAATATTGTCATGTTCAGTTACTGTATAAAAAAGTAAGGTGTTTCTCCTGTGTTAAGCGTTGTTAGATTCAGCCAACGTTGAAACAGCTATAATTCAATCATATTTTGACATACCAAGGTGAAATTGTTTGTGGTACTTCAGAAAGATGTCATCCTGTTGAACTAAACAGATAATCAAAATTATGACAGGCCAAACGACTATGGCTGGATTCCAACCTACGACCTTATACTTTACAGGTCAACATCCCAGCCCATTGAGCTATTCTCAGTGTTGAATATTGTCATGTTCAGTTACTGTATAAAAAAGTAAGCTGTTTCTCCTGTGGTAAGCGTTGTTAGATTCAGCCTAAGTTGAAACTGCTTGTACATTTCCTATAAAAACGGACAACGGGATGACTGGTTGCTGCTGTAAAGAATAACTTTCTCATCGTTTTTTTAAACAGGTTGTTTGGAGTGCCATAACTTGTCATGGAAGGGAATTTTAAATCATGCCTAGCATTAGTGGGAATGTGTCCTGGCTTGGGTTACTGAAATGAATTTGTGCAACAGGCAAGGGATCCACCTGAACAATCAATTTACTTCATTAGAGTTATCTCTACCATGCGTAGACTACAAGTAGTTAGATACTGTGGTGAACCTGGCTTGTTTTGCAGTGGTTTACACAGTCTCGCTAAACAGATTATCAGAGTGTTGTGATGGGCTCAAATAAACACGCATTGCTATGTTTTTACAACCGGAGGATTGATCGGAAGACTAGAAACCGTTTTGTCAGAATAAAAAATTTAAAACTATGACTCTGACTGGTTTTGAACCTACAACCCTTTGCTTACCAGCACAACATCTCAGCCAATTGAGACATTCCCAGACAGGGATTACAAAAAACTGGATAATAAAAAAAGCTGTTTCTCCAATGGCGAGCATTGTCAGATTTGGTCGAAGTTCAAACAGCTGTAATTCAGTCATATTTCAACATATCAAGGTGAAACTTTGCATGGGACTTCAGGGGCATGTCACCTTAAAGCCTATTAGGTTTGAACCATCCTTCAAAAATACATTTGATTTAGTGACACAAACATATTGAGGCAATGTGGACATTTACATAAATACACCCATTTCAGCCATTTTGTACTTGATTCAATTGCCTTAAGTAACGTTTTTAAATACGTCAATGATACATATCTGTACCAAATTTCAAAATCGGACTTTTGGGCGTAGCCTGTGGCGCCCCCTATGGTCCGATGTGGCCCATATTTGGTGTGGGGGTACCCACTTGGATGTAGTATCAATGTGCCAAATTAGAAAATTTATGACCAGGGAATTTTTGAGATGTTGGGGCGCAAGGAGAAGAAAAATAATAATAAATATAGCTGCAAGCAGCGATGCGGGTTCCTCCGCAAAATGGCAAAATATTATAAACATGTACACTGCAGAAGATCGAGAGTTGGACAACAAGGGAGCAAAACTACTTCATGTTTGGCCAACAACAGGCTGAGTGGGGATTTGAACTCATGAGCATAATGTTACAAATCAGTCTCTCTATCCTCTCTGCTACACACCAACCGTTGAGATTGTAGAATAGAAAGGGCAGAGTATTAGCTTTGGTCAGCTTTTGGACAAAGGTTAAGAAACGGTTGACATTTCAAGGTGAAGTTGCATGAAATTGTGCATGGTATTTCAGAATGATGTCATCCTGTTTAACTAAACAGATAATCAAAATTATGACAGGCCAAAAGATAATGGCTGGATTCCAACCAACTACCTTATACTTTACAGGTCACCATGCCAGCCCATTGAGCTATTCTCAGTGTTGAATATTGTCATGTTCAGTTACTGTATAAAAAAGTAAGGTGTTTCTCCTGTGTTAAGCGTTGTTAGATTCAGCCAACGTTGAAACAGCTATAATTCAATCATATTTTGACATACCAAGGTGAAATTGTTTGTGGTACTTCAGAAAGATGTCATCCTGTTGAACTAAACAGATAATCAAAATTATGACAGGCCAAACGACTATGGCTGGATTCCAACCTACGACCTTATACTTTACAGGTCAACATCCCAGCCCATTGAGCTATTCTCAGTGTTGAATATTGTCATGTTCAGTTACTGTATAAAAAAGTAAGCTGTTTCTCCTGTGGTAAGCGTTGTTAGATTCAGCCTAAGTTGAAACTGCTTGTACATTTCCTATAAAAACGGACAACGGGATGACTGGTTGCTGCTGTAAAGAATAACTTTCTCATCGTTTTTTTAAACAGGTTGTTTGGAGTGCCATAACTTGTCATGGAAGGGAATTTTAAATCATGCCTAGCATTAGTGGGAATGTGTCCTGGCTTGGGTTACTGAAATGAATTTGTGCAACAGGCAAGGGATCCACCTGAACAATCAATTTACTTCATTAGAGTTATCTCTACCATGCGTAGACTACAAGTAGTTAGATACTGTGGTGAACCTGGCTTGTTTTGCAGTGGTTTACACAGTCTCGCTAAACAGATTATCAGAGTGTTGTGATGGGCTCAAATAAACACGCATTGCTATGTTTTTACAACCGGAGGATTGATCGGAAGACTAGAAACCGTTTTGTCAGAATAAAAAATTTAAAACTATGACTCTGACTGGTTTTGAACCTACAACCCTTTGCTTACCAGCACAACATCTCAGCCAATTGAGACATTCCCAGACAGGGATTACAAAAAACTGGATAATAAAAAAAGCTGTTTCTCCAATGGCGAGCATTGTCAGATTTGGTCGAAGTTCAAACAGCTGTAATTCAGTCATATTTCAACATATCAAGGTGAAACTTTGCATGGGACTTCAGGGGCATGTCACCTTAAAGCCTATTAGGTTTGAACCATCCTTCAAAAATACATTTGATTTAGTGACACAAACATATTGAGGCAATGTGGACATTTACATAAATACACCCATTTCAGCCATTTTGTACTTGATTCAATTGCCTTAAGTAACGTTTTTAAATACGTCAATGATACATATCTGTACCAAATTTCAAAATCGGACTTTTGGGCGTAGCCTGTGGCGCCCCCTATGGTCCGATGTGGCCCATATTTGGTGTGGGGGTACCCACTTGGATGTAGTATCAATGTGCCAAATTAGAAAATTTATGACCAGGGAATTTTTGAGATGTTGGGGCGCAAGGAGAAGAAAAATAATAATAAATATAGCTGCAAGCAGCGATGCGGGTTCCTCCGCAAAATGGCAAAATATTATAAACATGTACACTGCAGAAGATCGAGAGTTGGACAACAAGGGAGCAAAACTACTTCATGTTTGGCCAACAACAGGCTGAGTGGGGATTTGAACTCATGAGCATAATGTTACAAATCAGTCTCTCTATCCTCTCTGCTACACACCAACCGTTGAGATTGTAGAATAGAAAGGGCAGAGTATTAGCTTTGGTCAGCTTTTGGACAAAGGTTAAGAAACGGTTGACATTTCAAGGTGAAGTTGCATGAAATTGTGCATGGTATTTCAGAATGATGTCATCCTGTTTAACTAAACAGATAATCAAAATTATGACAGGCCAAAAGATAATGGCTGGATTCCAACCAACTACCTTATACTTTACAGGTCACCATGCCAGCCCATTGAGCTATTCTCAGTGTTGAATATTGTCATGTTCAGTTACTGTATAAAAAAGTAAGGTGTTTCTCCTGTGTTAAGCGTTGTTAGATTCAGCCAACGTTGAAACAGCTATAATTCAATCATATTTTGACATACCAAGGTGAAATTGTTTGTGGTACTTCAGAAAGATATCATCCTGTTGAACTAAACAGATAATCAAAATTATGACAGGCCAAACGACTATGGCTGGATTCCAACCTACGACCTTATACTTTACAGGTCAACATCCCAGCCCATTGAGCTATTCTCAGTGTTGAATATTGTCATGTTCAGTTACTGTATAAAAAAGTAAGCTGTTTCTCCTGTGGTAAGCGTTGTTAGATTCAGCCTAAGTTGAAACTGCTTGTACATTTCCTATAAAAACGGACAACGGGATGACTGGTTGCTGCTGTAAAGAATAACTTTCTCATCGTTTTTTTAAACAGGTTGTTTGGAGTGCCATAACTTGTCATGGAAGGGAATTTTAAATCATGCCTAGCATTAGTGGGAATGTGTCCTGGCTTGGGTTACTGAAATGAATTTGTGCAACAGGCAAGGGATCCACCTGAACAATCAATTTACTTCATTAGAGTTATCTCTACCATGCGTAGACTACAAGTAGTTAGATACTGTGGTGAACCTGGCTTGTTTTGCAGTGGTTTACACAGTCTCGCTAAACAGATTATCAGAGTGTTGTGATGGGCTCAAATAAACACGCATTGCTATGTTTTTACAACCGGAGGATTGATCGGAAGACTAGAAACCGTTTTGTCAGAATAAAAAATTTAAAACTATGACTCTGACTGGTTTTGAACCTACAACCCTTTGCTTACCAGCACAACATCTCAGCCAATTGAGACATTCCCAGACAGGGATTACAAAAAACTGGATAATAAAAAAAGCTGTTTCTCCAATGGCGAGCATTGTCAGATTTGGTCGAAGTTCAAACAGCTGTAATTCAGTCATATTTCAACATATCAAGGTGAAACTTTGCATGGGACTTCAGGGGCATGTCACCTTAAAGCCTATTAGGTTTGAACCATCCTTCAAAAATACATTTGATTTAGTGACACAAACATATTGAGGCAATGTGGACATTTACATAAATACACCCATTTCAGCCATTTTGTACTTGATTCAATTGCCTTAAGTAACGTTTTTAAATACGTCAATGATACATATCTGTACCAAATTTCAAGTAAACTTCACCTTTGGTTCAAGAGAAGAGGAATTTTGAAGGTTTTCCCAAATTATCACAGTACAGGAAAATCCATCATGGCAAACCTTATGGGTCCTTGAGGCTTTTTTGTTCCTCATGAAAAATGAGGCATGCACACCAAGTTTCAAAAGAATTGGAGCAATGGGGTGGAAATGCCATCACTTTGAAAATCGGACTTTTGGGCGTGGCCTGTGGCGCCCCCTATGGTCCGATGTGGCCCATATTTGGTGTGGGGGTACCCACTTGGATGTAGTATCAATGTGCCAAATTAGAAAATTTATGACCAGGGAATTTTTGAGATGTTGGGGTGCAAGGAGAAGAAAAATAATAATAAATATAGCTGCAAGCAGCGATGCGGGTTCCTCCGCAAAATGGCAAAATATTATAAACATGTACACTGCAGAAGATCGAGAGTTGGACAACAAGGGAGCAAAACTACTTCATGTTTGGCCAACAACAGGCTGAGTGGGGATTTGAACTCATGAGCATAATGTTACAAATCAGTCTCTCTATCCTCTCTGCTACACACCAACTGTTGAGATTGTATGAATAGAAAGGGCAGAGTATTAGCTTTGGTCAGCTTTTGGACAAAGGTTAAGAAACGGTTGACATTTCAAGGTGAAGTTGCATGAAATTGTGCATGGTATTTCAGAATGATGTCATCCTGTTTAACTAAACAGATAATCAAAATTATGACAGGCCAAAAGATAATGGCTGGATTCCAACCAACTACCTTATACTTTACAGGTCACCATGCCAGCCCATTGAGCTATTCTCAGTGTTGAATATTGTCATGTTCAGTTACTGTATAAAAAAGTAAGGTGTTTCTCCTGTGTTAAGCGTTGTTAGATTCAGCCAACGTTGAAACAGCTATAATTCAATCATATTTTGACATACCAAGGTGAAATTGTTTGTGGTACTTCAGAAAGATGTCATCCTGTTGAACTAAACAGATAATCAAAATTATGACAGGCCAAACGACTATGGCTGGATTCCAACCTACGACCTTATACTTTACAGGTCAACATCCCAGCCCATTGAGCTATTCTCAGTGTTGAATATTGTCATGTTCAGTTACTGTATAAAAAAGTAAGCTGTTTCTCCTGTGGTAAGCGTTGTTAGATTCAGCCTAAGTTGAAACTGCTTGTACATTTCCTATAAAAACGGACAACGGGATGACTGGTTGCTGCTGTAAAGAATAACTTTCTCATCGTTTTTTTAAACAGGTTGTTTGGAGTGCCATAACTTGTCATGGAAGGGAATTTTAAATCATGCCTAGCATTAGTGGGAATGTGTCCTGGCTTGGGTTACTGAAATGAATTTGTGCAACAGGCAAGGGATCCACCTGAACAATCAATTTACTTCATTAGAGTTATCTCTACCATGCGTAGACTACAAGTAGTTAGATACTGTGGTGAACCTGGCTTGTTTTGCAGTGGTTTACACAGTCTCGCTAAACAGATTATCAGAGTGTTGTGATGGGCTCAAATAAACACGCATTGCTATGTTTTTACAACCGGAGGATTGATCGGAAGACTAGAAACCGTTTTGTCAGAATAAAAAATTTAAAACTATGACTCTGACTGGTTTTGAACCTACAACCCTTTGCTTACCAGCACAACATCTCAGCCAATTGAGACATTCCCAGACAGGGATTACAAAAAACTGGATAATAAAAAAAGCTGTTTCTCCAATGGCGAGCATTGTCAGATTTGGTCGAAGTTCAAACAGCTGTAATTCAGTCATATTTCAACATATCAAGGTGAAACTTTGCATGGGACTTCAGGGGCATGTCACCTTAAAGCCTATTAGGTTTGAACCATCCTTCAAAAATACATTTGATTTAGTGACACAAACATATTGAGGCAATGTGGACATTTACATAAATACACCCATTTCAGCCATTTTGTACTTGATTCAATTGCCTTAAGTAACGTTTTTAAATACGTCAATGATACATATCTGTACCAAATTTCAAGTAAACTTCACCTTTGGTTCAAGAGAAGAGGAATTTTGAAGGTTTTCCCAAATTATCACAGTACAGGAAAATCCATCATGGCAAACCTTATGGGTCCTTGAGGCTTTTTTGTTCCTCATGAAAAATGAGGCATGCACACCAAGTTTCAAAAGAATTGGAGCAATGGGGTGGAAATGCCATCACTTTGAAAATCGGACTTTTGGGCGTGGCCTGTGGCGCCCCCTATGGTCCGATGTGGCCCATATTTGGTGTGGGGGTACCCACTTGGATGTAGTATCAATGTGCCAAATTCGAAAATTTATGACCAGGGACTTTTTGAGATATTGGGGCGCAAGGAGAATAAAAATAATAATAATAATAATAAGAATACCAACAATAACAATAGGTTCCCTCCTACCGGAGGAACCTAATAAGAATACCAACAATAACAATAGGTTCCCTCCTACCGGAGGAACCTAATAAGAATACCAACAATAACAATAGGTTCCCTCCTACCGGAGGTACCTAATAATAACAACAATTACAATAAGGTTCACCTGACGGAGGAATCCTAAATATAGCATCACAAATCAGGGTGTTCTGTCCAGTGGCGGTCCTACTGACCAGGGTCGGACTGGCCATCGGGAGACTCGGGAGGTTTCCTGAACGGCCGGTCTACGGCCACGGCACTAATCAAGAAAAAAAAATCCTAATAGTTTACGCTCACTTTGAGGACGGCCTTAATACCAAGCAACTGTTTAACTGGAGTGATCCAAAATCCAAAGGGTGGGGGTGGGCATTTCCCCCGTGTAAACTTGAACGGTGCACTTGTCCGTGACCGTCCATTTTACAGATCACGATTGGTCAAAAATCAATCGTTTTCCGGGTACATCCAATTCGTTGGAGCTATTTGAGCTAAAATCATCCATTTCTTTAGCAAAGAAATGGAAAGGAAAAGAAGAGGAGAAAAAGGTGGCGCTGAAAAAGCTGGAGATAAAAACAAAACAACGGGCACTGCAAGCAAATGCTGCACAATGTAGAAGTATAGAATAAATCAAAAGACGGAGGAGGAGAGAGTTTGCAGTCCGAAGATGCGGCTGTACCAGAGGCGACAGGTGCAAGCAGCTGTATTTTCGACATTTAGAACATTCAAATATCATTCCAAACCATATTGTTTAAATTTTTCTAAAAACATTATACATTTGGTATTACTGTTAGCCAATATATAGGCTATACATTTTAAATGAAGTAAAAGAAATGGCCAAGAGAAAAAGGTACTCATCTAAATATGCTCAACATGTTTTTTGGATTTAAATAATAAATGTGCTATGTGGCTCAAATGCAATTGTCTTGATTTTCTGTTCTGTGTATTCAAGCAGGCACAGGTGACACAGGGAAAGAGATGGAGGCTGCTGTGGTGACAGGGGCCAGTGGAGAGACTTTGACAGGTGCAGCACTGCAACTGTACACAATAGTCAGTCTGTTAACAGGCTTATTATATGGAAATTAGTTTGTTGAATTGATTGTCATTATTGAATATAGTTTACTGATTATTATTCTTTTGCAACATCAAATAGCAAATGCAGAAACAGAGACAAGTATGGAAAAAGAAAGTAAGGAAGAAAGTGGAGGGCGGGCCGGGCTGTTTTTCGGTCCCAGTCCGACCCTGCTACTGACCCCACATTTTTTAGATACCCCTACCGGAGGTAGAACTAAACCCAACAATTGTTTCATCATCTTGTCTTTATTGATATCATCCTAACCAGACAGGTAAATCATTACAAATATAATGTCATATGAAAAGGCTGACCTAGCCTAATACAAGTAGCTAAATAGCTAGTTGTAGAAACTACTTAGCCTAGCTAAGAAAGTAGGCCTACTTAGCCCTCTGACTAATGTTGCATGTGTAATTAGGGTTTCTCCGGTAGGAAGGAACCTATTGTTTTCGTTAGTTTTATTATTATTATTAATTTGGGGATGCACCGATACCGATACTAATATGGGTATCGGGCCCGATCCTAAGCTCAAGTACTTGTACTCGTAAAAATACCCCCGATACCAAACACCGATACCTCACGTTTTTTTATTATGACAATGGTGTAGGTGAGAAATGAAATATATATATATATTAGTGGTGGGCCGTTATCGGCGTTAACGTGAGACTCTTATCGCGCAATAAAAAAAATATTTCCGTTAATCTATTCTCAAAGTTGGGTTGGGAGCTGGGTCTATACTACGCAAGCTATGATGACTTTCACCTTGATATTTTTGCGCGGATGTATACCTAGCCGAATTGCACTGTAGGGGGCGAGAACGAGTCTTCGAACCTGTGTGTATGCCTTGTGTATGAAATTACCACATCAAACGAGACGTGCTAACATGGATGCAGCTATGAAGCCGCCGGGTTTGCTTCAGGGAAAATGTATTTTTAAGAAGCTTCCCAATGGAAACCTCGACAAGACTAAGGCCACGTTTACACATAGCCAGGTATTTACAGAAACGAATATTTCTGCCCCTCCGTTTTCAAAAATAACGTCGTACACACAAGATCGTTTTCAAAAATGTTTCTGTTTACATTAACCCGCATAAATACGCCCCAGAGCGCTATCATAACTATGCCAAACCTGTAGGCGGCAGTGTAACGAGAAGGATAAAGCCATGCAAACCAATCAGAATTCTCAAAATCAACAACTACGAATAACACAATCAACTTCCTTTTCCTTTCAATAGTAAATATGGCGCGAGGTTCATTTGTTTGGATGATTTACAAATAAATGTAACGCTTTGCACAAATATATTTCATGATTCATAAATGTAACGCGATTCACAAATAAATGACCCCATTACATTACTACAAACAGGACGCTCACATGACGTGATGCATTTTTAGTCACATACTGTGACGTTTGAGAACCTAAAACTCCGTTTAACCTAGTGCACACGCCAACACAAAAACAGAGTTTTCAGAAATCTCCACTTTGGCCGTAGTTTTTAGAAAAGATAGTTTTTCGTGATAAAACCTCTGTTTTCGTGTAAATGAAAGGCCAAACCGCATGAAAATATATGCGTTTTTCCTCCGTGTAAACGGGGCCTCAGGTTGTTTGCACCTTGTGCAATGCGGAATTAGTTTACTGTAGGAGTTCTTCCAGTCTCAAATACCACCTAAACGCAAAGCATCCCTTAGTTAATGCGGAAGATGCCGCACTGATGTAGCGCAGTGTAACGGACAGACTCCCAAGACAACGGGTACTGGATCCAAGTGCAAGTTTATTGAGGTGTGGTCGGACAAGCAGGGGTCATACACAGTTATCAGAGCCAGAGAGGAAATCCAAAAGGGTAGTCAGGTCACTGGCGTAGGTCAAACAGGGGCGGACTGAGCAATGAAGGCAAGGCTTGGTCAGGTTCCACAGGACAGGCACAGGTCTGGATCACGGCGTCTAGGAATAGTTCAGGTGGAGCAGATACGAGGTCAGGGGCAAAAACAAGATCAGTATATCACAGGGTCTATCTGTATATTGCATAGAAATGTCACTATAACGTTAACAAGACTCAGCACAGAGTGAAGGGAGTGACTGTCTTAAATACAGAGCAGAAGGGAGTGGACTGATTGGTTTCATTGTTTGCAGGTGTGAAGAGGGAGTGCCCTCTTAGTACTCTGGTGATGCTGATCTGAGACAGGGGGACCTGATTGTCACACGCAGGGGAAGAGTCGTCGTCAAACTACTATGTGTGAGTGCAACCAAGGCAAGCCCGTCAGCACAGCTCTATCAGCCAAAAATCATATTTAACTGAATAAACAGTTAGTAAACACAAGTACATCTTATTGAACATAATTTATTTTCATCACCAATTATCATAGTAGAACAGCTTTCTCAAGCAGTTTGTGATGCATTTTGGAAACAGGAGATGAGCCCCTGGTCTAATGCGCCACCTGGCTTGAGAAACCCGTTCTAAAAGACTTACTTTTAGTCATTATTTGGGTAGCACACATTATCTGAATGCCTTCGGTGGAATTCAAATGACCCACTTTAATCTAGATTAATCTTAATTCCAAGATTACAGTGAGATTAATCTAAATTAAAAAAATTAATCTATGCCCACCATAGTTATAATAGAATGTTATGAGGACAACTTGAAAGGTAATGCTGGATTTTACAACGGCATGGAACGCGATATAGCCAATCACAATCAAGGATTGGAACAACCAGTTTTAGAATTAACTTTTTGGAACATTCTGAAGAGCCGTATAATAATCTTTAATAGATTAGGCTACTGACTGTGTTCTCTTCGTTCTGAGTTGTATGTTAGAAATGTTGCAATAATATACTTGTGGCCGTCGCGGACCACTAGGGGGGCACTGGCAGACCACCAGTGGTACGCGGACCACACTTTGAGAACGACTGCTTTATATCACTATAATTTTTTTTAATCAAACATGAGGTTGTTAATGCCTAGCATGTTAATAATCAATTTGTCTTCTCTCAGGATGTTCAGGACTGTGATGATGTCATCATCACAGGTGTTAAGCGGGGGTTGGCCTGTCCAGCTTCACTGAGCATGGTGGAGGTACTAAGGGCCACAGTTCTCTCCCCATGTTGTTGGCTGGATGATGTTTCCATTGACCACTCCCAGGCTCTCTTACAGGCACAACATCCCCATGTAGGAGGCCTCTACGCCACAGCATCCCTCGCCTTCCTCTCCTCTGTGCCTGCATCAACCCAGGGGTTTGTTCAGATTTTAAATGTTTGTGCGAACCACTGGGTAACGGTAAGTAACATCAACTGCAAGGTAGGTACAGTTAATGTTTATGACTCCTCTGGTCACAGCACAACCCAGGAGTTCATTTCTCTAATAACTGGTCTTCTGTCTTTCCCAGGTCTCCAGGTTCGACTGCAGTGGCCTGATGTCCAGCAGCAGAGAGGCAGCTCAGATTGTGGGCTGTTTGCAATCGCAAACAGTCTCGCTCTCTCCAGAGGTGAGGACCCAGCATGCATGGAGTATGAACAGTCCGCTATTCGTCACCACCTCTTTTCCTGCTCATAACGAACCATCGTTGTGTTTACCAAATTTTACCCAATACAAAAACAAATACAAATATTTTTATTTTAACCTTCACAATGTGGGGGGTCTGAGACAGCCCAACGGTTAACAGAAAATGCTTCACTTTGTTTTTGTATGCGGTAAAGTTGTCGCAATACGATGGTGGGTCACAATGACTGATGGGTCAGAATGACCCGAAGATAACACAAGGGTTAAGTATTTTACAGATTGTCGAGGACACAGAGTAGGTTTGTATGTTGTGGAGTTTTTTTTTATAGCTTTGTATTTCATATATGTTATATAATTTGTCAAATCAGTGCTGAAATGGGTTCATAAAATCAGTTCTGAGCCTAGCATAGTGCATGCAGTTTTAATTGAGTTCCAGGGATGTACAGTATGTAGTCATAGTATCTGTACACAATAAATAATTATAAACAAATATAGTTTTGAATTACCTATCCTTGTTGTGTTGCAAACATATATTTGGACTTACATTAATATAATATTACAGTGCATGACAGCAAACTGATCAAAATATAAGATTGTCACATTAAGATAGAGGACAGGTAAGAGGTAGTTTTTCTAAAGATGTAATATACAAACCTCTTTGTTAACATTGTCACATGGCAAGTTTTGTATTTAGGCCTATTCAAAACAGCCTACTCTACGATTTGAAGTTTTCAATCGTTCGATAGTCAGTGCTAGCTAGTTTGGTATATAATAAAAATAATACAAAGACAATTAAATACTTAAACAGTGCCGTCCGTGTTTAGCTTCAAGTTGGTACCTTTTTGGTACTCAAGTTGAACCCTGGATTTTGGTGTTTCAACACCCATTGACACTTCCCTGCTGTATGACTATGTTAAGCCTGTGTTCTGCACCTCTCTTTCACCAACCGTCTCTGGAGGAGGGGATTTCTCACTGAATTGCTCCTCCCAAGGTTTCTTCAATTTTTTCTCCTCTAGTGAGTTTTTCTGGGAGTTTTCCATTGTCTTATTTGAGGGTTTAGGTTGGTTGAGGGGCAGTTCTATGTGCGTATGTGAAGCCCTCTGTGACATTGCTTGTAAAAAGGGCTATACAAATGGATTTTGATTTTTTTGTAAACAATTTTCAATTTTCATCGACCGGAAAAGCAACACGGATAGTATTCAACCTGAGTGCGTTGCAGGTTGTTCTCAGGAATGTTTGTGCTTCCATCGTATAGGCCTCAGCCTCCCCCCAAAAGATCTGGGGCCGTTTTCACGAAACATCTTAAGGCTGATTTAGAAGAAACTCTACTCTTCTTCTTCAAACACCCCTGTTGTTTATGATTAGTATAGCTGGATTGAGTTAATTGTGCGTTCATATGTTGGTTTAAAATGGGGTATGTATCAGTAGTAGAAACCTTGATCAGCAACGCTGTTGTTGGCTGCTCACCATGGCCAAAAAGAGCACCCCATTTTTTTGTCCGCAACAGAGCCAACAGCATGATCTTGCTCGAAGGTTACTCCGTATTTGAAGAAGACCACAGTAGATGTTTTAATGCATATTACAGTAGAGTAGGCCTGTATGTTTTTGTATTGTAATATTTTCATAATTACTTTGTTTATCATCTGTAATGTCATATAATTGAATGTGGTTCCAACAAATGAACGATGTAAATGACACCCTCATGAGAAAACCGAATATTTCTCTAAAAGTAGAGTATCGTGCGCTAAAGGATTCTGTCAATCACTCAATACGCATGATAATTCAAAAAGCTCTGCGAATGATCCCTGCACCTCCCGTTACAGACTTCCTGTGTCACCTCTGATTATGAAGCCACAATCAAATCTTGTGTACATAAAATAAGCCTGCTCCTGAGCTGGTCTAAGCTAACTGACCTGTTGCTATGACAGCAAATTCAGGATGAACGCAGAAGAACCTAACAATACAAGATCATGACAAACCGTCTTTAATAAAATCCAGCTAACTGGACCTAGAACAACTAGGTCACCTCAGCCATCAGAACCATCAGCTTCCCTCTGCAGACCCCACATCAACAATTCATACGACTACTTTTTTGAACATCTTTATTTGAATATAGAAAAAAAGTGATATCTAAATCTTTACATATTGCAACATAATACCTCATACAATATTTACTATGATGAAATAATTAAGAGATCCATCTCCCTATTAGCCAATCACTGTGGGCATAGTTAGTAAGCTTCTTACATTTACATTGAGTCATTTAGCAGACGCTCTTATCCAGAGCGACTTACAGTAAGTACAGGGACATTCTCCCCGAGGCAAGTAGGGTGAAGTGTCTTGCCCAAGGACACAACATCATATGGCACGGCCTGAATCGAACCGGCAACCTTCTGATTAATAGCCTGTTTCCTTAACTGCTCAGTCATCTGACCCCCCTCTGATTCTTGACATCATCCAAACCAACAAGTTCCTTTGTTTAATATCTCATACAATATTTCTATAATGAAATACTTTAGAGATCCATAACCCTATTAGCCAATCACTGTGGGCATTGTTAGTAAGCTTCTTGACATCATCCATAGCAACAAGTTCCTTTGTTTTAGCTCAACATTTCTCCCCATTCCCACCAGTCTCAGCAGCCTTGTGAATGTTTTAAGAGGAAATTCTTACTGAAGAACTTTTACTGCTATTTAAGAGAACTCTTAATGGTAAGATAAAAGGAGGAAGCTCTGTCTGAAAAACGTGTGTCCTCATGTGTGAATACAGAGAACTACTTTTAGAAAAGTGTTTGCTACATTTCTGACATTGATAAGGTTTCTCTCCTGTGTGTATCCTCATGTGCACAACCAGATTACACTTCATTGAAAACTGTTTGTTACATTGTTGACATTGATAAGGTTTCTCTCCTGTGTGTGTCCTCATGTGCACAACCAAACTACTATTCATTGAAAACTGTTTGTTACATTGTTGACATAAGGTTTCTTGCCTGTGTGTGTCCTCATATGAATAGCCAGATTACCCTTCCGAGAAAACCGTTTGTTACATTGACACTGAAAAGGTTTCTGTCCTGTGTGCCCCCTCATGTGTATAACCAAACCATGTGGACGACAAAATGATTTGTTACAATGTTGACACTTATATGGTTTCTCGCTTGTGTGTGTCCTCATGTGTTCACGTAGAGTATCCCTTCGAACAAATAGTTTGCTACATTCCTGACATTGAAAAGGTCTCTCTCCTGAGTGTGTCTTCATGTGTTGAACCAGATTACCCTTCTTAGAAAATGGTTTGTTACACTGTTTACAGTGATAGGATTTATCTTCTGTGTGTTTCCTCATATGAAAAACCAAAGCACCTTTTCCACTAAAAGTTTTGTTACATTCTTGACACTGATGTTTTGTTTTTCCTGTGTGACGTCTCAGTGGCATATGTTCCCTTGGCAGAGCCTCACTGTCTTGTGTCCTGTTCAGAAGAAGCAGCACTCCTTCATGTTCCTCCTCCTCCAAACTCTGAGCTATAGGACAGTCTGGAGATTCAACAGAGAGGGGCTGAGAGTCACTGCCTGGTTCTGGTGCTGCATACTCTTGTCCATCAGGCTCTGCTTTGATTTGCTCCTCAGTTGTGTTGCTGGGTAGAGAGTCTCCTTCTCTGTTCTCCGCTTTAACAGTTTGGTCAAGATGTGAACATTCAGAAAAGCCCTCCTGATCCCAGTCGTGTTTCACACTGCGAGAAGTGAACATGGAGTGTGTAGTTTCAGACTGCAGTCCTTGGAGCTGCTCTTCCTCCTGACTGGTCCACAGCTCCTGTTCCTCTTTAATCTGTGGGGGTTCCGGGAGAAAGAGCTGCTGCACATCTGGAGGAAAGAAGAGTATGTTTGTGATCAACGTAGTCATTATGCAACCCAACATGTCTGACAGCTAAAACCAGACCAATTGTGGTGATCTTATCATAATATGCTACTCATCCAAGGCTTGAAATTTCAGCCACATATGCTCCCAAAATTGTATCTGTGACCTCATAATAATTTTGGGAGCATTTGTGCGAGTGCAAATAATTGTTATGGTGCACTGCAACCTGCTTTAATTTCTTTACAAAACTCTGTCTAATTAGCCAGATGAACGCTGTTACTGCTCAAGTAATTTCGTACATGAATATGGAGTTAGGTTTTGAAACATTTCGATCAGTGACCCTGTCGGGTGTTATTTGGCACACTGGGTTTCAGCATTTTAGCTATGCATCGTACATGGCTTTGTGGTGTTTTTTTAGGGTCGAATTAGGATGGTGGTGTTGCCCCGTGAGGTAGCAACGTTAGCCAGGCAGGTTTTGCACAATACTTGACACTGCGCAGCATCTTTTTAAAGGCAAAATTGTCTGTAGTGTCAGGTTCTGTGGAGCCTGAGGCCATCGTACAGGTCAAGGTAAAGTGTAACGTGCAAAGTTGATCCTTTGTCTGCAAACTGCGTTACTCTCGCGTCACGTGACCAAAGTAAAATCGCAGCCATTGCAATTACAACATCCTGTTTTGTCACATCCCGATTAGAGCTGCAACGAATAGTCAAAAAAAAAAAAAAATTGTCGACGTGGATTATTAACGTTGACGCGTCATATATTATATATATATATATTATAAAAGATTTAGAGCTGCCGGTTATTTTCATTCAGCATTGCAATGCACTACCGGAAGTGCAGGGGGCAGTATCGCTTACATTGTCTATATGCACCAAGGCATACACATACATACACCAAGGCAAAGAAGAACGTTTTTGAATCATGGCGGAACAGAGTGTGGGAGAGCCAAAACAAGCTAGACGGAGAGCTTCAAAAAGAATTGAAATGGAATTAGCATTTCATTCCAGCACCACGGCAATGCATGAACTAGAGATGCTCCGATCAGGTTTTTTGGTGCCGATCACCGATCACTGAAATCAGTATCTGCCGATCCGATAATACCGATCACCGATCACGGTGTCGACTCCCTAACCGCTCAGCCATCTGACCCCCTGAATTGACAACCATCCGTTCTATTGCAGGGAACGTGCAACATTCCAGTGTTGAAGCTTTCTCGCTTACTATAAAATGTGTAAATAATAATAAATATTAAACAATAGAATCACATGTGCAACATTCCACTCTCTAGAGGCTCTCAAGAGAACTTGGAGCTTATACAGTAGCTTTCCTGTGGAAAAATAATAATACAAACTTAACTTGCAACTCTCTGCTCGCTGGTCTCCCAGCATGTGCAACCCGCCCTCTTCAGAGGATTCAGAACGCGGCGGCCCGCCTGGTCTACAATCTACCCAGACGCTCCCATGTTACCCCGCTCCTCATCTCTCTCCACTGGCTACCTATCATGGCCCGTATCAGATTCAAGACCCTGGTATTGACCTTCCGAGCAGTGAACGGGACTGCACCCGTCTACATCAAGTCTCTCCTGCAGCCTTACACCCCCACCCGCCACCTACGGTCTTCTTCAGACAACCGCCTGGTGGTCCCACCGCTCAAGACCGCCCGGTCCCAACACAAGCTCTTCTCCTGTCTGGCCCCCCAGTGGTGGAATCAACTCCCCACCTCCATCAGAGACACTGACTGTCTCTCCACCTTCAAGAAAAGGCTCAAGACGCACTTGTTCCGGGAGTACAACGGTACTTAGGAACGGTTCGCTTGACCCGATGTTAGTTTCCTCAAGGATCACAATGACTCTTGCTTAGAGACTTGTTGCTCTTGTGGTTAGTGGTAACTGATTAAAATTTTTGGTTCTCGCTGTGATATATTGTTTTATTACTGTTGCTTGCTTTTTCCCACAGGTACACTTGCACTTATAGCTGTTCATGTTGTTTGGTTGTGACTTGTTTAACTACATGCTCTTATGGTTCTTCCCTTTGGCACTTACTTTGGTTGTTCACAATGTGTGCTTCATGTTTTGGCTACTCGCGATGTTTTTTGGCTATCTTGTTGTTATGATCAGTGACCTATGCACTTTGTAAAGCTCTCTCTTGGAAGTCGCTTTGGATAAAAGCGTCTGCTAAATGAATAAATGTAAATGTAAATGTAAACTGCAACATAAACAGGCTATAGCCAAATATCCATTATGTTTCAAGTCAGTCAGTTTCAAGTCGATTAGTCTGCATTTAGGAGGAGATAACATACAGAATAAAGATTGAAGGCGCACAGGAAGTCAGCAATTAAACAAAACATGTATATCTATCTGTATAGTGTCTCACTCACTCTCACATACTTCATTCACTCTCTCACTTCACTCACTTCACGCACTCACTCACTCACTCACTCGGAGAGGGGGCATACTAGGGTATTCAAACCTTACTTCTGATTAAGCAGCATCACTGGAAGATTCGCCTTGATAAATATAAGCATATCAGCATTTGTAGGAGTCAACCTGTTCCTCTTATCTAAAATATGTCCTGCTGTGCTGAAAAGTCGTTCGCTATCTACACTTGTACAAGGTGCGGAGAGGAAGACTTGTGCTGCTTGTGCAATAGCAGGAAAGCGGTCTTTATTGGCCTTCCAAAAAGCAGTGGCTGTCCGTGACTGTTTTCGTTCGAATGCGGGTCTCACAGAGTAACGTCGCACATGTGCGATTCTGAAAATTCCAACCGACTATTTTCCGATAGACAAAAACTATGACAAACGCTATAGTATGGCTTCAAAATTTACAATTAGGAGGCTAACAAGTAACACTAGCAGGTAGTAGCATTGCTACGAGTATTATGCTAGGTTGCTAGGTAAAGCAAGCTAACTAAAGCTAGCTAGCTTCTGTTTTGGAAAAATAACTTGTGCGTCGGAAATATTTAGAACTCACGCATCTAAAGGTTAAAGATCATTTCTTACCAGTGGTGGCTTGAAATGCCTATCTTAGGTTTTATTGAAACATCTCTGATAGTAGTTCTCGCAGATTTTATGTCATCTGATCGGCCATGTTTGATTGGCCGTTTTGAGAACGCCGATCAAAACCAATAATGGGAATATCGGCCGATATGGATCAGCGTCGATCAGATCGGAGCATCCCTAGCATGAACATTTGAAACGGAGGCATCCTGGAGCCACCACGTCTTCTCCTGCTGATGGGTAAGTTTAACTTAACTGCCTAAGTAACGTTAGCCTTGTTAACTTATCGTAAGGTTTACGCTTAAATGTTGGAAATAGAACGTCTCATGGAGGATGCTTGCTAACGCTATTTCAGTTATTTTACGTGCAATGTAGTTAATCAGTGAATTATCAGAACGTCTCATGGAGGATGCTTGCTAACGCTATTTCAGTTATTTTACGTGCAATGTAGTTAATCAGTGAATTATCAGAACGTCTCATGGAGGATGCTTGCTAACGCGTCTTCAGTTATGTTACGTGCAATGTAGTTAATCAGTGAATTATCAGAGTAGCCTGTCTTTTCGTTCGTTCTGAATAGTTAACCTCCTCCACTTAGCATTCGTCAAACTTCATATCGTGGAAAAATAATAATTTGCATCACTTGCCAAATAATTCTTGTGCATTCCAGCTACTTCTACTCCCTCTGAGCGGCTCTTCTCAGCAGCTGAGAACATCGCCTCCAAGAAGAGAGCCAGCCTCACTCCAGAGCATGTCAATATGCTCACGTTTTTACATTGCAATTTGAAACGTGTATGAATTGTGCGTTCCCCTGAAGTCATTTTGATTTACTTTTAAACCCTTACTTGCACTTTAATTGTCGGGAAGGATGGACTTTTTTTAACTTTTGGACTTTGAATGTCAGAGTTATTTTGCACTTGCAGAGGCTTGATTGTTATTTTGAGTTACTTTTAAAACTTTATTTGCACTTTACTTTTAAAAGCATATTTGCACTTTAATTTGTATTACTATTTTATTTATTTATAATGATGTTTACATGTTTACACAACTTGTTACTCAAATACACTTGAATTCAAATGTCAACATTTTGAGTCTTTTTTTTTGGGGGGGGGGGGGGGGGGGGAATAATCATTAGATTAGTCGATTAATCGAAAAAATTGTCAATAGATTAGTCGATTACCAAAATAATCATTAGTTGCAGCCCTAATCGCGATATGCAAATGAAATTTATTGTTCAGCCCTAGTGCTAGCCTAACACAACGTCAGCAAACGTTAACAAAGACGCATAGATACGCCGTTCTGGTCCATAAATCGTTTTGCGGACTTCTTAGAACGTCTCTCGACCAGCGTATTGGTCTAATTATAATACTAGTATATAAGAAACCTTTTTTACCACCTGAAGCAAAATCACTCGTTGGAACATGCAGAAAGTGTGAGTTTGCTCCAAGGTATTGCAGTGTTTCCGCTATGTTGATTTGGCCCGCCACGGCAAAATTTCTGCCGCCACCATATCAGAAAGGTTGCCAGTTCGATTCCCGGTCATGCCAACTGACGTTGTGTCCTTGGGCAAGGCACTTCACCCTACTTGCCTCGGGGGAATGTCCCTGTACTTACTGTAAGTCGCTCTGGATAAGAGAGTCTGCTAAATGACTAAATGTAATGTAAATGTAAATACGGCCATACAAAACGCCTTCTATCAGCAGAGTGCATGTCGGAGAATAGCACGGACACACGCTTCACACCGCGAGCGGGCACGTGCGCCACTCGGCGTTAAAGGGAGAGAAAGAAAAAAGAGACTTCCGCTGTCCGGAGGATAATTAGCCAGTTGAGATTGCGTGTGGGCGTCCTTGAGAACTTTAAGTCGTATAACTTATGTTGTCAGTTCATTTAAGCCTGTTATTGTATTAGTCTTTAGTTATTGCAAATGTAAATTAAGTTAACTGGTGACTTTTGTTGTTTGTATTCTTCACCTGCTAGCTAAATTGCACTTGGCTGTTGATTCGATAGCGATTGCTGATCGCCCTTGCTCACGTTTGTATTTTAGGTGCCTTATTATGCTTAAGTAGTTATACTGCATTAAGTTAATGTAATAAATAGTGGGTTTACTGTTATTATTTGTTACAGAATGCTTAGCCTATATGTCAAGATCAAATTAAGCAGACAATTCCGTGTCTGCTTAATTTGGGGGTTGTTCGGACAGGCCTGCCCCCACTGCTAAAAAAAATCCTAGCGGAAACACTGTATTGATAAAAAGCAAGGTTTTAAAAAGCTTAAGTTACTTGACCCCAGGTACGTGTTCCCTGGCCGCAAACATTTCTCTCACACCGCGCTACCTAAGGAAGAGACTTATTTTGCTACTACTACGGATCTGTGGTCTATCGTCTTAATTATCGTTATCGAATGGAAATATAAATATCTATATCGATAATTTTTTACCTATATTGCCTAGCCCTAATGTCAGGTGGCTGAGCGGTTAGGAAATCGGTCTAGTAATCAGAAGGTTGCTGGGTCGATTCCCGGCCACGCAAAATGACGTTGTGTCCTTGGGCAAGGCAGTTCACCCTACTTGCCTCGGGGGAATGTCCCTGTACTTACTTTAAGTCGCTCTGGATAAGAGCGTCTGCTAAACGACTAAATGTAAATGTGTAATGTAATCAATTGAAAAGGATATATTTGAGATGATAAACAAAGAGGGGAGGGAAGTGTATGGGGACAGTTGGAAAGCCAATATAAAGCCAATAAAACTGAAAAAATATATTTATTTCCAATTTTAGGTAATTAAATAGGATTTTATGGTGATTTGCATATTTTCCATAGTCAGGCTAAAGGTAGTTTTGATATATAAAGGGGGGTGGGTGGGGGCTACTTAGGTGTGTCACCAAACAAACATAAAGTACCTGACACATCGATTTGTTGTTGCAGCCCTATATGCAACAGAAAGAATAATTCAGACAGATAATGTACCTTTTTTCAGTTGCATTGTTCATGCATTTAATGTACAAAGTCTGGCAAATAAAATAAAAAATGTACTAGCCAATGGTGACTCAAGCTTCATTGTGTCCGTAAAGGGTTGTTATACAGTCAAATATCTAATTCCTTTTACCTCATTTCAAAACCAAATTGATAGTGCGAATGAGAATGTCAGCTTAGCTGCCATTGATTGCACCAACAATAAAAGTATTAGGGGGATGTAACTGTTAGCTGCTCCTGGGGGGTGTTCCATCAACGTCGCTAACGCAAGTCACGCTTACACGCTTCCCCGTATTTGAACAGGAAAATACACAAATTCAGTGATATTGGCTATAAAATCATTGGAATCATCCAATAATTATATTTCTGTCACAGATCAGTGGACAAATATTATTATTTTATATCTTTCGTTTTTTACATTTCATGATGACACAGGGGAGGCACTGCCTCCCTTGCCTCCCCTGACCGCTGATTTCAACCTAATACAATTTACAAGAGGTGACTCTGCAAAGTTCTGCTAATATCTCTTTTACTACTATTGCTAATGGAACTGTTTTATTCTATTATTTACATTTAGTCATTTTTTAATTTTATTTATGCCACTGAGTGCGTTTACTTGACCATGAGAAACCCGATTACTAGCAATTGTCGGTTTATGCCAATGATACGATTACTCCGTTTACATGTGTAATTAGTTATGTGATTACTCAATAAACGCGTCTACATGATTATTTTATTATTCGTTGTATGCTCCACGGACAAAACTTGCACCATCATCCTTCTGCATCAAAGTGTCGCTGTGTCTTCCTGTATCGGCCCTACTGCTGTATGTTTCATTCCATCAACACATTGAATCCTACTAAGAAAGCCGAGTAAACGCACTCAATGCACACATCTGCTACTGCTAATACTATCCCAACTATAATTTCAGCTGTTAAGACTATAATATTTTTTTTATGACTAGCTAGCCTAGGCCTACTTCTTCTTCTGTTTAACAGATCAGCTTTCAGCTTCTCCTGCATTGTATTTCAGCTCTTAGCGTTGTTAGATGATGCAGTTCAGTTTCCACACTGCCTCTTTTGTGTGACTCACACATTTTTGACATTCATTTCAGCTTGCGGGTATTTTCTCATTTCTGTATTTTCTGCAATTAAAAAAAAAAAAATTCATCTTTCAGCATTCCAACGCATTTTTTGCAGGAAATGCCTTTCTAGTTATATCAACTTCTTAGTTCTTCCGCCGTTTTTTGATCTTTAACTAGTCCTGCATACTTTCACCGATTCCTACAATTTTGGAATCAAAACGTTCAGCTCCTTCAGGAGATGTGTGCTATGACTTTTCTAATTTCTCACTTTCATACTTTTTTATGTATTAAGGCTTTTGTGCAAATTATTCTCCCATTAAAAGTAATGGTAAATCCTTTCAAATCATTAAAAAGCTTCCTCCTCTTTCAAACGTAAATACTTCAGCATACTTTCAGCTAGAGACACCATTCAACCTTTAAAATGTTCACAAGACATTCAGCTATTCCCAAATGATTCAGCTTTTTCAAATATTCAGCCAATTTTGAATTATGACAGTTTGAAATACATTAAAATGTTTGCTCCTTCTTGATTTTTATGAATGAGCAGCAAGCAGAGTGGCACACTGCTGCCTGCTCTTTTTCTGACATTCAACTAAATTGTCAAACAAATTCCTCTAACTTTCATATAGTTTAACTTACAGAAACAAGTTATACCTTAAAATGTAGGAAAGATTGTCCTCTTTCAGCCAATGTAACTACTAAAGAGCTCACATTTACAGATTTTCAGCTATGAGCCTTGAAGCGAGAGCAGCCTTTCAAATTCTCTCACTAACTTCAATGGAGATGTGGGTAAAATCCGTCAGAGAAGGCAAGAAGGAAGACGATTTTGAAACTGCCGGTAGAGACATATTTCTGACCGCACAGACATATAAAGGACATCTCTAGTTTCGGCAGTCTTTGGTCTCGGAAAATGTCCTCATTTTATTGATTGGACGTGTAGTTTTGCGTCTAAGTCAACTTGTTTGAGGTGTGGATGCTAGGTAAATGTTCGTTTTTCTCTCTGCCTAGCTCGTTATCTATCACAGCTGCGCCATCACCGTGGCAACCAAACAGACACGCACCATGAACATTTTTGAAACTGCCAAAGGAGTTGTATTTCTGACCGCACAGACACAAAGGATATCTATGGTTTCGGCAGAGTCTTGGAATGAAATATACGTAATTATGTGGGCAATGTAGAACAGCGGACAGATTCGATATTTGATCTTTTGTTAGTTATGGCCATAGATGTATATAAACACTAGATGTCTCGTCCGCGTTGCCGGACAACGGAGTCGAACGTCCGCACATGGCGGCCATCTTGCTACAGTCAACTCGCTCAGCAAGATGGCCGCCATGTGCGGACGTTCTAGACTCCGCCGTAAGACATCTAGTGTTTATATATATCTATGGTTATGGCCATTCTAGTGACGCTACTGTCATCATGGCTGCTAATAGAACGGCGAAACCATGTCACATACGATCTAATAACTATCATTCATTACCTAGCTACAAACAAATGCTTCGTAACTGAAGAGTATTTACTTTTTATTGCCGATATTGACAACAGAGGTTAAGGAACTTGTCTTTAATCAAAAGATGGTCTCCGTTTTCAATTTGAAGCAGTAGATCTAGCTTATGTAGGAAATTTTCCATTGCATCCTCTCTCTAGCTTCACGCCTTCGGTTATTATTCAAGCCTACGGTGTTAATACAGTCTGTAAAAATACCACTTTGACACACTTGCAATAAATGATCCGCTGGTTAGATGTAGCATGATATTATTTAAGTATAAAAAACTAACCAGGGACAACGACAACATTGGCATCCCTGCACTATGAATTATTATTTTGATGTCATCTTAAAGTGTCTGAACAGGACTGGGTGTGCAGGCACACATGATTAGTTTCTCCTCCGTCTTGAACCTGAAACCTAGATTCTAGGTTAGAAATGTTGCCAGTCTGTTGCCAATGACCAACGGTTGCTACGTTTTTCCAGCAAGTTCAAGTCATTCCAGTATTGTCCTTTTACCTTCAAATTCGTTCAACCCAGACTTCAGCAACTGGTTTTCTGCTAAATTTTCAAATTTTCCTGCAGCTCATCTTTCTGAATTTTTGCCCTTATTGTTTTGCATTTTTCTTCTTTTCTTCTATTGTCTGCCTTCATCTTGCTCCAGGTCCTTTCAAAAATACCTTTCACAGCAGTACCTTCCAACTGCCAGTACTTTTGCATTTTTCTTCTCTTTTCTGTACTTTTCTGCCTTCATCTTGCTGCAGGTCCTTTCTAACATACATTTCAGGCCTTTTGAAACTCCAGTAAATGATTTCCTGCTAAATTTTCAAATTCTTCTGAATAATTTCTCTTTTTGCATTTTTCTTCTCTTTTCTGTAGTTTTATACCTTCGTCCAGCTCCAGCCCCTTTCAAAAATACCTTTCAAGCACTTCAGCTTATAACTTTCTACTAAATTTTCACAATTTTCCGCCTTTTTAGCATGGTCAGCTATCCCCATTCAGGTTTTCAGCATTCTCACTGCTGTTTCGCAGGAACAGCTGTTTCTAGTTGGGTGTGCTTTGCCTTCGGCAAGGGCACAACCTTTGTTCTCTCACATATATATTTATTATTATTTATTTTTGCCCCCCTAAATCTTTGTCAATATTTGGCCTACATAGACAACCTAGGTGTCAAAAGTTTCGTCTTGGTAGCGATTGAGTTGCTTGTATTTTTATTTACGTTCCGTTGCATGGTTTAGGCTGAAGTTAAGTTTTTGTGGCGAAAAGTGAAGCTAACGGTGGCTAATTTGCAAGCCACAGTCACTGATGTTACTAACGTCACTACGTCACTAACATCACTAACATCACGAAAACACGCGTGACTACCTTTGGCAGAACATTAATTTCGCATCTGTTAACTTAGGGGATAGCTAGGCTAACTATAGCTTTACTGCAAGGCAGCTGCAGAAACGCCACAAGCAAAGAGGCCAGGGTGATAACTATTTACTCATTTTACTTTGTGATATGACACACAATTGTGATGTGTAATGTACAATATAAGCTGATATTATTAAGGAAGTAGGCCCACATCTACTTTCGGAAACGGTAGTCTACTATTTCACTGAAGCATTAGCATCATGACATTAGCCTCTGTTGCCAGGGCAATACATACTACAGTGGTCTATGATGCATCTGTTTTTAATCGTTAAAATAAACATTCCTCACAAATACATTTTCGTTGTAGGATTTATTATGACACTACATTACAAGTAAACGATTTGTGGGTGAAATGATCATTACCTGTGGTTTCAAACCAGTGTTGCTCACTGCAACGCTGTAGCCTACGCGAGACACTACAAAAACATCTACACAGCTGTAGGAAGTCAAACGGCGACAGAACATGTTCGGCACTCCCCTTACTTAAATCAAAAGTCTTTCAATAGGTGAAACTATCTAACTACTAACCTTAACTTCATTGCCACAGCCTAAACTTTGTCAATCTGTTCATGAAAATAATTAATTTCAGCCTAAACCGTACAACGGAACATTAAATACAATTCAACCAAAGCAATCGCTACCAAGACGAACACAGCAGTAGTCTACTGTACTGTAGTAGTACAATTTACCGGGGCAGCTTCTCCACACAGGGCTATATCGCACTTTGCGTTGTTACTGACAATGATCGCTACCAGTGAGATTTTTATGAAAGCGATTTTCCACTAAATAAATGTCAAGCTTATTTACGTTTTTGGGGGCATATTTTCAGTTAGCAGATGGTACTGTTTGAATCGCGATTCCATCTTCTACTGCCGGTAACGTCGTAGAATAATCTTCAAAGGGGGTTCTTTATTCATGAATGAATGCAATATGAGTAGGCTTAATGCCTGAAAATATCACGAGAAGGGAAAAACTTAAAAGGACGTTTAAGTCATAGAGAGTAGGTCAATTTTTACACCGGTCTTGTATTCATGTATTCGTTTTGATTCAACTATGAGGCTAGCCTGGCTCTGCCTTCCAACGTACTTCCGCTCAATTTTCATTTTGCTTCTGTACTAGGTCTGGCCATGAGGTACGCAAGTCAGATTTTTCAGGTTGATTTTCAACCGGCGAATCTGCGAACAGAGGGAGTGGCTGAGAACGAGGACGTTGATGTCGTGCGCTAGTTTGTGTTGTAGTTCCGTAATGGCGGCGGAGAAAGATGCGAGCGAAGC
Source organism: Osmerus mordax (assembly GCF_038355195.1). Classification (NCBI taxonomy): domain Eukaryota; kingdom Metazoa; phylum Chordata; class Actinopteri; order Osmeriformes; family Osmeridae; genus Osmerus; species Osmerus mordax. Next base: position 1,533,872 of record NC_090050.1, on the reverse strand, counting down.
CATTTGGTCCGTTGTGGCAACGCTGCCGAATATCTATAAACTAAAGCCGGAGCAAGAACAAGTTTTGCAAAGTTTTGTTCGTGGCCATGATGTTGTGGCCCTCCTCCCCACGGGGTTCGGGAAAAGTTTGATTTTCCAGCTACGGCAGCTAGCTCTGTTACAGTAGTGGTGAAGGAATTGTCTAAGGCGAACGCTAGCGATTGGTTTTGGCAGATCAGAGTGGCTCTGGGCAGATCCAATAGTTTTAAACTTCAACAGAGTACCCGCCTACAAGGAAGTCAACGCTTGTCAATGGAGCGAGGCCAGACTGTACAAATGCAATGTACGAGAGTCTGGTTAGTACCAGGCTACTATGAGGCTGCCTCTTGCAGGGGAAATGAGAAGACATCTATTTCATTCTACACTTCACTCGTATTTTGAGTTGTAAATGAGCAGCAAAAAAAATATGCTTTTAAATCTATGTAATCTTTATAAATAATAAAGTATGCATTTTTATATAAAATACAGAAATATCAGTTGTAAAAATGTCATAAAAAAACTGACCCACCTGTGCAACCGACGCAAGCAAGCACACCCTACAATTTCACCAGAAATTGTACCCTCTCTAGTTCGTATTATTATCTATTCTATGTTTGTCGCCCAGAAAAGTGAAAAATAAATTTCCAAGTTAACCAATGCGCCCTCGAACCTGCGAGACAAGATTATGTAATTTAATTGGCTGAAGTGGCAGTCAGAAACACTTTGTGAATCGTGACTTGCAGAAAGAGAGCTGGCAGTAGTCTGACACGGTAAACTACTAAATACGCCCGGAAATAATAAAGCCTCATATTACTATTTTGTTTGGTCTCAGCATTGATATTTTTGACCCTTTTGTGCTTTGTAGATAGGAAAACGTCACCCAAAAAGAAGAGAGATATCAGAAGTTTTTTCACCACCCAGAGAGTAAGTAGCTATCAAGAAGGTCGTTGTTAGTTAGCTAGTAGGAAAACTACCCACACAGTGCAAACCTGCTAGCCTTAAATCGCCACCCATTCAACAATGGAAACATGTTTTGAAAGTTGTTAGTGTAGTAGAGCATGTAACTTTTGCTTGTATTAAATCTATCCCTAGCATCTGCAATCTTTCGACCAGTGTGTTAGCAGCAGCTGGTCTTGTTGAAGCCAGAAGAATAAAGCTAAACTACCCACATAATGGGCCCGTTTAGTCTAGTAGCAGCAGGCTAGCAACTCAAAAGTGATATTAACTGGTAATAAGTAGGCCTATATGATCCCTTGGATGATAATATGGCTATCCCTGTAATCTCGACCAATGTCAACAGTCAACTAAGCATGGTTAGTGTCTGTATTAAATTGATGAATTAATGTGCAGGAGAAACAGCACCCTGAAGCTACAGATGTAGAGCAGGTTGGTGATGAATCAGCATCAGGGGTTCAGGTGAGAAGTTAAATTGTCCATTTTGGTAAAGATTTAATTAAATTGCTGTTTTTAGGGGATGTTTAGACATTGTTACCCATGAATGTTATCATTCACACTTATACTTGTAGGTAGTAAAAAGGTGTTATAAATTGGGATGCCCAAATGTGTGCACCATATAATTCATTAATACATTACTTTATTGCTCAGAAGTCCAGTACAGATGATATAGGCCTAGTATAGCTCCATAAAACCTGAACCAATTACCTACATATATATATATAAAAAAAAAAATCTGTATTCTGCACCGGATACAATGTGGGATAAATCGCGATGCATCGTTTCTAAAATGTTTGCATTGGTATAATCCGATGTATTTATATAGAATCGTGTGTAGGCGAACACTATTTAGCAGGGTTTTTCCTGCATAGAGAAAATGTTGGCGCGCGCCAAAGCCGTTTTCCACATGCCAATGACAAACCCCAAGCGCCAAAGGCAAAAAAAAGTCTGCGATGAAAAACAAAAAACAAAGCTGTGTTCATCATGCATGCAATGCATGTCAGCGAATATGTTCTCAATAGTATGTTTCAAGTAGGCTACAGCCGAACCCTCGTTCTGTTTTGATAAATAGTAATTGAGTTGATAAGCGTGTCTTCTTGTCTGATCAATACGCAACTGTGAGGTGCTCGAATGGACAGAGCGACCAGTAAACTGTTGTTCCGCTGCGAAGGCAGCCCGACGTGCACAAATACACCTGTAAAAATGCAAATGAAATTTCCACTCAAAATGCTGACAAAAGTTTGATTTACGATTTCCAACGCAGCCTCCATTGGTATTCTTAACCTGGAATGATAATATATAGTGCAGTGTTTCCTCTATGGCTACATTTCTTCCGCCACAGTATCAGAAATCAGGCTGTACAAAATGTTAGGCCGTCTATCAGCAGTGATTGTTAGAGTGCATGTCGGAGAATTGCACGGACACACGCTTCACACCGCAGTTGAGATTGCGTGTGTGCGTCCTTGAGAACTGTAAATCGTATAACATTGCGTGTCCACTGCAGCGACGCGACACGAGCGACAACACGTTTTCCATTCATTTTCAATGGAGCCAGGCGAATCGCTTGCGTGGTGTATTGTGGGTAGCGATGCGACGCAACCGAGTTGAGATTTTCTCAACTTTATGCAAATGAGGAGCGTTTTTTGCTAGCGATGGCCAATCGGAGTGTTTTCTTGTTTCTCGTAACGTAGCAACCATGGTGAACATTTCTAGCTTTCTAGGTTTCAAGGTGGAGGAGAAACTAATCGTTTGTGTGGCTGCTTACCCAGTGTTGTACGATACATAGCTGTATTTGTACAGAGATGTTAATAAAAACTTTGCATGGTGCAAGGTTGACGAGGTTGTTGGTGCTTGTACTTTAAAATTCAGTCTAGTCACATTACGTAACTTCGTTCTGTGATAACTAGTTAGCTAGCCCTACTGGAACTCCCTATCGTATCGACAGATTAGCAGAGACTTTGAGTAATATAATCAAATGTTTTTTACACATGTCAACGTGTATGTATATTAAACAGTTTTGTATTTTGTATACAAGTTGTATTTCGATCGATGTTGCGAGTACGTAAACCCAATGGCACAATGGCCATGACAACTACAACAGTGACTTTAGAGAACTACATTCTACATTAATCTGTTTGAAACGCCCCCGACCGTGGTGAACTGTGGGAAGGCGAGCGATGGCAAGCGATTTGCGTCGCTGCAGTGGACACGCACTGTAACTTATGTTGTCAGTTCATTTAAGCCTGTTATTGTATAAGTCTATAGTTCTTGCAAATGTAAATCAAGTTAACTGGTGATTTTTGTTGTTTGTATTCTTCCCCTGCTAGCTAAATTGTCTGTTGATTCGATAGTGATTGATGCCCTTGCTCAGGTTTATATTTTAGGTGCATTATTATGCTGAAGTAGTTTTAATTAATAAAAAGTGGGTTTATTTTTATTATTTGCTACAGAATACTTAGCCTATCAAGATCAAATGAAGCAGGCAGTGTACATGCTTCAGAGTGGCCTACCTATAAATACATTGATTAGAAAGAAGAAAAAGAATATATATACACCCTTTTTTTTTTTTGAGCACCGAAGACCCATTTTGACCCAGGAAAACCCCTGCTATTTAGTATCTAGAAATGTGACCAATGATTTGTGACCAATAATTTTATATTTAGATAGATTCCTCCTCTCAAGCTCATCTCCACTGCTGTCAGTGGCCGATTCTCGTCAAGTCTCTCGGCCAAGTTTTGCGCGAGTAGGAGGCGTGTTCGGGCGAGTGTTATCATGGCGAATTACACGTTCCTACGAATTGCAATAAATCCAAGGTTTGGCAACACTTCGGATTTTACAAGAAAGATGGGCAATTTGACAAGACCCATGCAATTGGCAAGATATGTCGTGCTGCTATAAAGTACACAGGGAGCACGGCTAATTTAGGTAGTCACCTGAAGAGGCTACATGGTATTTGTGTGGAGACGTCTGCCTCCCCCTCGGATTCAGCTATGGCTACAGTCAGTGGCTAGCTCCACCGGTACCCCTAGCAAGAATAGGAAGCTATTCTCCGAGAAACAAATCCCTGTTGTGTACAACAGGGATTTTCTGCACTCTTCACTGGTGTTCCCAAGAAAACCAGTGAAAGACTACAGCTCATTCAAAATTCTGCAGCTAGATTATTAACCAAAACTAAAAGGAGAGAACACATAAGTCCTGTCCTAGCTACTTTACACTGGTTCCCCGTTACCTTCAGAATTGACTTTAAGGTCCTTTTCCTCACGTACAAAGCTCTACAACATAAGGACCTAGCTACATTGCTAACTCCCTTATAAACTACACACCAGCTAGAACACTGCGATCATCAAATGCAGGCCTATTAGAGGTCACCAGAAGCAGTCATAAGAAGATTGGTGATTCGGCCTTTGTCAATTACGCCCCAAAACTGTGGAACAAATTACCCATAAATATTAGGGAAGCAAACACGCTAGACATTTTTAAAAGACAGCTTAAAACCTACCTTTTTACCGAAGCATTTAAGTAATTTTATCTCAGAAGGGTTTTACTACTTTTATTAATTATATTATAGTTTTTATAGATTTGCTATTTTAATTTTTACTTTTATCACTTGTATTATTGTTTTTATTGATTTTATGTAAAGCGCCTTGAGCTACAATTCTTGTATGAAATGTGCTATACAAATAAAGTCTTACTTATAACAAAGTAAGACGAGAGATAGCTGAGTCATTGAGAAAAACCTAAACCCTTGTGTTATTTTCGGGTCATTCTGACCCATCAGTCATTGTGACCCACCGTCGTATTGTGACAGATTTACTGCATACAAAGACAAAGTGAAGCATTTTCTTTTAACAGCTAGGCTGTCTCAGACCCCCCACATTGCAAAGGTTAAAAGAAAATTATTTTAATTTGTTTTTGTATTGGGTAAAATTGGGTAAACACAACGATGGTTCGTTATGAACCTTTGGGTCATGTGACCCGAAGGCAGCACGAGGGTTAAAGTAGGACGTATGAGTTCAATTTAGTGTGTGGTGTTATGACTGTTTACAGCAGCTTGTAACTGCCAGTAATAGTTTACCCTTTTTTACATTCAGAGAACACAACAGGAAAGAAGGACTGGTTTAAGGCAAGGTCCAGGCCTGATGTTATTTTATCTTTTGTCAGAGACTGCTTAATATGTGAAGTAAACCTTTCACTTGTTTAGTTAATTCATGATTTGCTGTCTGACAAATAAATCATTATGTACTATATTAAATTGCATAGCATCATATTCTTTTGCATCGCATCTCATTGAATCGCATCGCGTCGAATCGCAATGCCTTGCAATAGGGGTGAATAGTATCGTATCGCATTAGTAGTTGCTTTTATGTATATTTAATGTATCGGATCGTTGGCAGTGCATCGAGATGTGTATCGCATCGTCCTCAGTGATGGAGATGCGCATCCCTAATATACTACTCATATAAGGTCTACATTTATTCATTAAGGCACCATTTTGAAATGCATTTAGGAAACTCAGAAGTCCAGTGCAGACGTAGGGCAGGTTGAGGAAGCAGGAGCTGGACCAACAAAGCAAGTGAGGTCTTAAATTGATTATGTGTTGAGGTGTACTGTCATGACTGACAGTGTAAACATTGTCTACCTGTTTTAAGATAATTATTATGAAAACATGCAGGTGCAGACTAGGCTAAGTTTTCTTTGCTCTTTAGGGAAGTCAGTTTGAGAGACAGTGACCTTCAAGGAAGTCAGTGTAGCAGTGCCCTGGACATGGGGAGTGAACCATACCAGCCTGATCCGAAATGTTTTATTACTGTAATTATGTTTAAATCAGTTCAAAGTTACACAAATGTTAAGATATTTTAATAAAGTTTGCCTGTTCAACCTAATTTCAACTCTTTTTATTTATATATATATATAGGGAGTCAGGTGGCTGAGCGGTTAGGGAGTCGGGCTAGTAATCTGAAGGTTACCGGTTCGATTCCCGGCTCTGCCAAGTGACGTTGTGTCCTTGGGCAAGGCACTTCACCCTACTTGCCTCGGGGGGAATGTCACTGTACTTACTGTAAGTCGCTCTGGAAAAGAGCGTCTGCTAAATGACTAAATGTAAATGTAAAATATATATATTGGCAGGGCGGGGGGGGGAAACAAACATATAATTCAAGATATAATTAATAGTTATACAGCAGATTATAATCAACTGTAGTTATTAATCGAACCTGTTCGGTGAAGCTTGATCTCAGGTTGAGTAACAATGTCCAACAAGCGTTGCAGTCGCGTGCTCTTCTCCTTTGAACGACAAATCTCCTCTTCGAACTCGGCAAACAATTTTTCAGCGGCTGCGAATATCTCTAAAGCTGACGTTGTTAATCGCTCATTGATAAAATTCCTGAACACATTTAGTTGAGACATTTTGGTGGTTAAAAACCTAGAATAATTTACAAAACTGTGGTTCTATGAAGTTAGCTTTCTCCTTCTTCATGCGCGTTCTTTCTAACCGGATGTAGACAAGTCAAGCTGTTCCGGTGTTATCGCCCAACTGGTTTTTTTGTTGTTGCAAAAACACAAATCATTACAAAGGTAATACAGTACCGAGGTGAAATCAGTTTCATATTCGAGATTCAACAGACATTCATATTCGTACCTCCGTTAAGGCTCCGCGTCATATTTAGGGACCGGGGTAAAAGAGTAGACAGTCCGAATGTTTCATCAATATCTTTGTCAAAAATGAACACATTCTTCTACTCCTAGCTGACCAAGTTGTCCATTAAGTTGACCAAGTTGTCCTTATCTTTATCACCAAACCAAAGGTTGGACAACTTGTTCAGATAGTAGTAGAAGCATTTGCAACAAGTTTGAAGTTTCTATGTTCATTTTTGACAAAGATATTGAGGAAACACTGAAATATTGGTGTTTTTATTGATTTGTTGGCTATGGGTTAATCAATAATCAACTTTATCACCAAACCAAAGGTTGGACAACTTGGTCAGATAGTATTAGAAGAATGTGAAACCAGTTTGAAGTTTCTGTGGTCATTTTCGACAAAGATATTGATGAAACATTCGGCATAATGATTTGTGTTTTTGTAAAAAAAACAGTTGGGCGATAACACCGGAACAGCTTGACTTGTTTACATCCGGTTAGAAAGAACGCGCATGAAGAAGGAGAAAGCTAACTTCATCGAACCACAGTTTTGTAAATTATACGAGGTTTTTAACCACCAAAATGTCTCAACTAAATGTGTTCCGGAATTTTATCAATGAGCGATTAACAACGTCAGCTTTAGAGATATTCGCAGCCGCTGAAAAATTGTTTGCCGAGTTCGAAGAGGAGATTTGTCGTTCAAAGGAGAAGAGCACGCGACTGCAACGCTTGTTGGACATTGTTACTCAACCTGAGATCAAGCTTCACCGAACAGGTTCGATTAATAACTACAGTTGATTATAATCTGCTGTATCACTTAATTATATCTTGAATTATATCAAAATGTGGGTATTAAATCTAGGGCGTAGGTTTGCCCCCCGCCATATATATATATATATTAGTGGTGGGCATAGATTGTTTTTTTTAATCTAGATTAATCTCACTGTAATATTGGCGTTAATCTAGATTAAAATGGTTCATTTGAATTCCGCCGAAGCCATTCAGAATGTGTGCTACCCAAATAATGACTAAAAGTAAGTCTTTGAGAACGGGTTTCTCAAGCCGGGTGGCCCATTAGACCAGGAGCTCATCTCAAAAATATTTAAAAAATAATCTATGCCCACCACTAATTTTAAAATAATGCCATAAGTAACTAAATGACCTAATGAGAAGTACATGCAATGCATTTGTTTGTTCAGAATTTGACTTTTTACATATATATATATATATATATATATATATGTACGTAATTGGTTCAGGTTTTATGGAGCTGTACTAGGCCTACATCATCTGTACTGGACTTCTGAGCAATGAAATAATGTATTAATGAATTATATGATGCACACATTTGGGCATCCCAATTTATAACACCTTTTTACTACCTACAAATATAAGTGTGAATAACATTCATGGGTAACATTGTCTAAACATCCCCTAAAAAACAGCAATTTAATTCAATCTTTACTAAAATGGACAATTCAACTTCTCACCTGAACCCCTGATGCTGATTCATCACCAACCTGCTCTACATAATTATAATATTTATATTTAATACAGACACGCGACCATGCTTAGTTACAATTTACATTTAGTCATTTAGCAGACGCTCTTATCCAGAGCGACTTACAGTAAGTACAGGGACATTCCCCCGAGGCAAGTAGGGTGAAGTGCCTTGCCCAAGGACACAGTCAGTTGGCATGACGGAGAATCGAACTGGCAACCTTCGGATTACTAGCCCGATTCCCTCACCGCTCAGCCACCTGACTCCCTCTAGTTGACTGCTGACATTGGTCGAGATTACAGGGATAGCCATATTACTATCCAAGGGATCATATAGGCCTATTTATTACCAGTTAATATCACTTTTGAGTTGCTAGCCTGCCGGTACTAGGCTAAACTAGCACAGTCCCATTATGTGGGTAGGTTAGCTTTATTCTTCTGGCTTCAACAAGACCAGGGGCCTCATGTATAAACGTTGTGTACGCACAAAAAGCTTGCGTACGCTGGTTTTCACGCACACTTTGTGATGTGTAAACATTTACTTGACGTGAGAATGTGCGGGCCGTCACGGAAAGTTTTGAGCAGACGTGAGACTGTGCGGACCATCCGCAAAGTCTTGTCTGGCTCTGTAACATGGCGAATTCTAACTGAAAAGTGCCGAAACTCACCAAACATTACAAAATAAAGTTTCACTACTACGTTTGACGTTGCAGGGCTCGACAATACCGATGGCCCGGGGCCAGTAAAAAGTAACGTCGGGACAGTTAAACTAGCAACTCACTGGCCCGATCGGGCCACTGCAAATTATTGATTGAAAAAAAAATTTGCATTGTAAAAGTTAACATCCTTCATATGTTTTGCTATCTGCTAAATGAATAAATAACTTTGCAGCTCGTGGGGCGCACAGTTGGCAAATCAAGACTTGAGTAGTGAGTGACGACTGGTTGTCAAATTGTAATTCTCTAATCTCTATAAATTTTTTAACAACTGGCGCGAGACAATAAAGTGAAGATGGCAGCAAAGTAGAGCTACGAGCTCAAACAGAAGCAACTTTTTTTATGGAACGAAGGTGCACTGTGTCGTCTGTCGTATGTTCCCGTCTAAAGCAGACAAAAGTGGATATTTTTACAGAGGCACCGACAATTTTCGAAAACAATACCTGACCAGCCATGCTAGCAGACAGCACATGGTTTGCGTGACATTTAAGCGGATGGTTGACAATCCATCTTCGAGGCCGTTGACCATGCTGATCAGGAATTTAAATGTAGATGCCCATCGTGTTATTGCACGACTTAGAACAACGGCATAGCACTTAATTAAGACGGGCCAGCCATTCGTCTCGTTCCCCCAGGCTATTGAACTGCAGCAGAAGAATGGTGTCGACTTGGGTACTTAGTATCATACTGATGAAATGCTATGGAAGCTTTTATATATTAGCATTGAGGGACCAGAGGTTTCAGTTTCAGCCAGACAGAGTTGTGCAGAGATGGCTGTCAGCAGGGAAGCGAGCACGTTATGTTTGAGGTTAAAAGTCAATTGTTTTGCTGACTATTACTTTTACATTTTTTATCACTAGAAATGTGATTTCATTTTTGTTCTTTTTATCCAGGATGTGTTTAATAAATAGTTAAACATGTTAACAGAATAACACAACTTATAAGTCTTTGGTTTTGTTATAACAATGATAAATTACAACTTTTGGAGGGGGGGCCAGTAAAAACTGTCTTGGGGCCAGTAAGTTTCAAACCCACTGGCCCAATGGGGCCAGTGCCATTTTTTTTTTATGTTGAGCCCTGCGTTGACTATTTAAAAAAAACATAAAAATAAAAGTTTGATCATTAATGTGGATGATCACATCAAAATGCCAAAGCCCAAAACGGGAAATGCTATAGCCTTCTGTTTAATCCGCCACCACTTAACTTCTGTTAAACTTGAGGACAAAATCACTCTTAGTCACGCTAACTCTATAGCTGCCATGCTGTTACGATGCGCCACCACTCGTTTCTTCATTTAAAGTTTTACATCGGACCGGACCATTTCTTCTTAATTTCTGCCATGATCCGGTTCTCTGAACCCACAGCATTTATGGCCCTATAATAATAATAATTTTATTTGTAATGCACTTTACATTTAGCTAAATCTCTAGGTCCTACAGGTTAAAAACAAGGACACAAATAGTGAGTTTTCCACTCCGCCGACTTTTGTCGCTAATACCTGATTACAGGCCGCCAAACAGGACACATTTTCTTGCCTCCACCTCTTGTCAGAACCTCGATCTCACAGTCACCGTTTTTCTTTGAAAAAACGCAGCAGCGTTTAATGTTCATTTTTGGTGCGGCGTTTATTCGAAGAAATACGGTAATTCAGACAAAGAAATGATCTCAGCATTATTATAGCATTTATAGTCCATCTGCATATTCATTTATGGGAGGAGGCAAGGCGGGGTCAGTGGCAGGGTCAGTGGCTCGTCCACATGCGGTCAATCTCACGTTGATTGTGATTTATAAAGGAAAGGTGCGCAGGACCTGGCGTACGACTGGTTTTATACATGTGAATATTTCTGTGCGTAGGTACTTTTCGAGTTTTGGCCGTACGCCATCTTCTGGTATGAAAGCTGCACAATCCTTTATACATGAGGCCCCAGCTGCTGCTTACACACTGGTCGAAAGATTGCAGACACTAGGGATGGATTTAATACAAGCAAAAGTTACATGCTCTATTACACCAACAACTTTCAAAACATGTTTCCATTGTAGAATGGGTGGCGATGTAAGGCTAGCAGGTATGCACTGTGTGGGTAGTTTTTCTACTAGCTAACAACAACCTTTCTTGATAGCTACTTACTCTCTGGGTGGTGAAAAAACTTCTGATATCTATCTTCTTTTTGGGTGACATTTTCCTATCTACAAAGCACAAAAGGGTCAAAAATATCAATGCTGAGACCAAACAAAATACTAATATGAGGCTTTATTATTTCCTGGCGTATTTAGTAGCTTACCGTGTCAGACTACTGCCAGCTCTCTTTTCTGCAAGTCACGATTCACAAAGTGTTTCTGACACTGCCACTTCAGCCAATTAAATTACATCATCTTGTCTCGCAGGCTCGAGGGCGCATTGGTTAACTTGGAAATGTATTTTTGACTTTTCTGGGCGACGACCATAGTATAGATAATAATACGAATGAGTTTTGCAAATATATTGTTTAAAACATTTTTTTTTCGAAAATTAACAAAATATTGGTGGGGACAATTGTCTTTCCCAAACTTTGTTCGTGACTAGTCCCAATGGACCCGATGCAAACCTACGCCCTTGTATTAAATAGATAAAAGCAGAATGTAGTGAGAGTCCCGTTTCTTGCGACTGAGTGTGTTACTAGCACAGACAACTGTGTCACTAGCTACTAGCTAGTTATCCGAGTGTCATCTACCAGATTAGAAGACCTTAGCCTCATTGAGCGAGAGGCAGTTAGAACCGAAACTGTACTGTACTGTTGCCAGTGGTACGTGACAGTAGTGATGTGCCGTTCGTGAACCATTCGGTCATTTTGAACGAATAATGAGTATGACTCGGGAGTAACGCGTAGTCTCAGAGAGTGATTCGTTCATTTTCTCGTGGCCGAGAAAAAAAAAAAGTTAAAATAACAAAACCTGTAATTATCACTTGTGAACAAATCTATAAAGGAATAAAGGAAAATAATAAAATAAAGGAAAAACTCACAAGAAGAGAAAAAATTGAAGAAACCTTGGGAGGAGCAATTCAGTGAGAAATCCCCTCCTCCAGAGACGGTTGGTGAAAGAGAGGTGCAGAACACAGGCTTAACATAGTCATACTGCAATTAATTGCAAACGATTAAATGCATTTGCATATTGCGATGTGACAAAACAAGATGTTGTAATCGCAAAGGCTGCGATTTTATTTTGGTCACATGACACGAGAGTAATTCAGTTTGCAGACAAAGGATCAACTTTGCACGTTACACTTTACCTTGACCTGTACGATGGCCTAAGGCTCGACAGAACCTGACACTACAGACACTGCCAATTTTGCCTTTAAAAAAGATGCTGTGCAGTGTCAAGTATTGTGCAAAACCTGCCTGGCTAACGTTGCTACCTCACGGGGCAACACCACCATCCTAATTCGACCCTAAAAAAACACCACAAAGCCATGTACGATGCATAGCTAAAATGCTGAACACCAGTGTGTCAAATAAGCCAAATAACACCCGACAGGGTCATTGATCGAAATGTTTCAAAACCTAACTCCATATTCATGTACGAAATTACTCGATCAGTAACAGCGTTCATCTGGTTAATTAGCCAGAGTTTTTTAAATAAATTAAAGCAGGTTGCACCATAACAATTATTTGCACTCACACAAATGCTCCCAAAATTATTTTGAGGTCACAGATACAATTTTGGGAGCATATGCGGCAGAACTTTCAAGCCTTGGATGTGTAGCATATTATGCTAAGATCACCACAATTGGTCTGGTTTTAGCTGTCAGACATGTTGGGTTGCCTAATGACTAAGTTGATCACAAACCTACTATTCTTTCCTCCAGATGTGCAGCAGCTCTCTCTCCCGGAACCCCAACAGATTAAAGAGGAGCTGTGGACCAGTCAGGAGGAAGAGCAGCTCCAAGGACTGCAGTCTGAAACTACACACTCCATGTTCACTTCTCGCAGTGTGAAACACGACTGGGATCAGGAAGGCTTTTCTGAATGTTCACATCTTGACCAAACTGTTAAAGTGGAGAACAGAGAAGTAGACTCTCTACCCAGCAACACAACTGAGGAGCAAATCAAAGCAGAGCCTGATGGACAAGACTGTGCAGCACCAGAACCAGGCAGTGACTCTCAGCCCCTCTCTGTTGGAGCTGCAGTCTGTCCTACAGCTCAGAGTTTGGAGGAGGAACATGAAGGAGTGCTGCTTCTTCTGAACAGGACACAAGACAGTGAGGCTCTGCCAAGGGAACATATGCCACAGAGACGTCACACCGGAAAAACAAAACAACAGTGTCAACAATGTAACAAAACTTTTAGTGGAAAAGGTGCTTTGGTTTTTCATATGAGGAAACACACAGAAGATAAATCCAATCACTGTAAACAATGTAACAAACCGTTTGCTAAGAAGGGTAATCTGGTTCAACACATGAAGACACACACAGGAGAGAGACCTTTTCAATGCCAGGAATGTAGCAAACTATTTGCTCGAAGGGATACTCTACGTTTACACATGAGGACACACACAAGCGAGAAACCATATAAGTGTCAACAATGTAACAAATCATTTTGTCGTCCATATAGTTTGGTTGCGCACATGAAGAAACACACAGGAGAGAAACCTTTTCAGTGTCAACAATGTAACAAAACTTATAGTGAAAAAAGTACTTTGTTTTTTCATATGCGGGTACACACAGGAGAAAAGCCTTATCAGTGTCAACAATGTAACAAACGGTTTCCTCGGAAGGGTAGTCTGGCTATTCATATGAGGACACACACAGGAGAGAAACCATATAAGTGTCAACAATGTAACAAATCATTTAGTCGTCCATATGGTTTGGTTGTGCACATGAAGAAACATACAGGCGAGAAACCTTTTCAGTGTCAACAATGTAACAAAACTTATAGTGAAAAAAGTACTTTGTTTTTTCATATGCGGTTACACACAGGAGAAAAGCCTTATCAGTGTCAACAATGTAACAAACGGTTTCCTCGGAAGGGTAATCTGGCTATTCATATGAGGACACACACAGGAGAGAAACCTTATCAATGTCAACAATGTAACAGACAGTTTTCAATGAATAGTAGTTTGGTTGTGCACATGAGGACACACACAGGAGAGAAACCTTATCAATGTCAACAATGTAACAAACAGTTTTCAATGAAGTGTAATCTGGTTGTGCACATGAGGATACACACAGGAGAGAAACCTTATCAATGTCAGAAATGTAGCAAACACTTTTCTAAAAGTAGTTATCTGTATGCACACATGAGGACACACGTTTTTCGGACAGAGCTTCCTCCTTTATCTTACCATTAAGAGTTCTCTTAAATAGCAGTAAAAGTTCTTCAGTAAGAGTTTCCTCCAAAAACATTCTCAAAGTTGCTGAGACTGGTGGGAATGGGGAGAAATGTGGAGCTAAAACAAAGGAACTTGTTGCTATGGATGATGTCAAGAAGCTTACTAACCATGCCCACAGTGATTGGCTAATAGGGGGATGGATCTCTGTAAATGATTTCATTATAGGAATATTGTATGAGATATTAAACAAACGAACTTGTTGCTATGGATGACGTCAAGAATCAGAGGGGCGTCAGATGGCTGAGCGGTCAAGGAAACGGGCTATTATCGGAAGGTTGCCGGTTCGATTCCCTGGCCGTGGAAAATTACGTTGTGTCCTTGGGCAAGGCAATTCACCCTACTTGCCTCGGGGAGAATGTTCCTGTACTTACTGTAAGTCGCTCTGGATAAGAGCGTCTGCTAAATGACAATGTAAATGTAAGAAGCTTACTAACTATGCCCTCAGTGATTGGCTAATAGGGGGATGGATCTCTGTAAATTATTTCATCATAGGAAATATTGTATGAGGTATTATGATGCAATATGTAAAGATTTAGATATCACTTTTTTTCTATATTCAAATAAAGATGTTCATTTGTAGGTCATTCTCGTATACATGTATCTCGTAAACAAATAGCGAAAATGCATTAAAGTAGTCGTATGAATTGTTGATGTGGGGTCTGCAAAGGGAAGCTGATGGTTCTGATGGCTGAGGTGACCTAGTTCTTCTAGGTCCAGTTAGCTGGATTTGATTAAAGACGATTTATCATGATCTTGTATTGTTAGGTTCTTCTGCGTTCATCCTGGACTTGTTGTCATAGCAAAAGGTCAGTTAGCTTAGACCTACTGTTAGAATGAAGTCTAACATTTACCGGTACTTCGTTGACCATTCTGGATCCATTGTTATTCCAGGTCTCCCATGCTTCCTCTCATCCTTCTTCAGACCTCCATGCCTGGGAGGACTTTGAAGCGCTTGGTCCCCTTCTTGGTCCTCCTCCGGTAGGCCTCCTGCTGTTTCTCCTGGGCCTTCTTCACGTTGAGTCAGACCTTGACCGTTCCAAGAGACAGGAAAGCAGCTAAGCTTTATATTCTCTAATGCTTTATAACTTAGTGTCTGTGATGCAATGTTATTACGTAAATAATTACTTAGCATCATTCAAATGGGCGATACACATTGGTGTATCTTGCACCTTGTGGTGAAAGCTACAGTGTAATATGTGATGTAACGTTCGGTAATTTCTCTCACGAAAACCTCATCATTGTTGACCCTGGTCTGGAGGTTGTCTTCGAAGGCGCCCTTACCAGGCCCGTCAACCTCATGAGGAAGGTCGCCTGAGTTCTGAAATTACATGATAATACAGAACATGCAGCAGATAACTGCATGACGTTCATGTTTTTTTAAATTCTATTGCAAATATAGCAATATTTCAGAATAAAATATCAAAAGTTTACATACCTCGGTTGACAGCCATGGCTCCTGACCATATGCACCAGTTGTAAACTCCTCGTTGCGTTGTGTATTGATGGCACCAGTTGTATGTAACAGACGTGGTCTTGCTCCATCAGAGGGTTCACTTGGCCAATGGTCGCTCCCACCCGGAGTCGAACCTGCCACCTCTGGCATCCCAAGCGCGACCACTACCAGCTACGCCAAAGAAAAGCTATCTATCCATTGACGCGGGTGGCCTGTTACATACTTGAGGAGTGAGTTTCACCGATTCACACCAGCTACACATACATCAGTCGGTAGGGTGAATACCTGGTGGAAGCCTGAACCCTGGTGTTATGTGCAAACAAGATTACCTTCAGGTTATCCTCCCACCGTTCTTGATGCCCATCCAGAGTCTTCCCGATGGCCCTCTTCAGCGTCTGGTTGGTCTTCTCATCCAGTCCGTTGGTCTGGGGATGGTAGGTGGACTTAATCCGGTGTTGTGCCCCTCACTTCTCAAACAAGATCTGGGGTCGGTCCTTCGTACGTCGCTTATTACATCCAAGATCAAATGACATCTAAGATGACATCATCTTGCTAATCATGATCTGGCCCATTGGGTTCTTCGAACACCCTTGTTGTTTATGATTAGTATAGCTGGATTGAGTTATGCGTTGGTCTAAATGGGGGTATGAATAGATAGTAGAAACCTTGATTAGCAACACTGCTATTGGCTGCGCCCCATTTTTTTTTTGCAACAGAGGCAACAGCAAGAGCTTGCTTGAAGGTTACTCCATATTTGAAGATTTAATCAGAACGGCAGGGAACACCTTAAGTCTGCAAAATCCAGGAGAGAGGGCTGGCAAAAAGTAGCAGACAAATTAAATGTATAGTAGTGACTACGTTAGATGTTTAATCGCTTATTAGGCTACAGTAGGCGCCTAGCCTATTTGTTTTTGTATTTTCATATTTTCATAATTACTTTGTTTATCATCTTCAATGTCATAATTTTATGTGGTTCCAACAAATTAATGAAGTAAATGACACCCTCATCGTTGTTCTAGCTCAGCAAAGCGAGCTAAGTTATATATGTTACTATTATCATGATGATTAGGGATGCACCGATACCATTTTTTAAGGAGAGAGTACCGCAATTCTTTTTCTGGTACTCGTCGATACCGATACCTATACATTTATTAATATAAAAAACGTATAAATGTTCATGACAAAATTGTAAAAATGGCTTTAAAGTTACAGGAATAAACTCTTTCAACTAATTTAATGTAGGTGTGTTGTGACTTGTACCTGTCTTATAAAACATCACCAGGTATACACCTTGTCTGGGAGTATCTTGAGTGTTTTATTCCTCATGCCGTGCATGGTACAATCTACTGGTTTCCGGTTCCTGTGCATTTCATTTAGTCATTTAGCAGACGCTCTTATCCAGAGCGATTTCATAAGAAAAGTCCTGCTTATTGCAGTATTAAACATTACAGTGTGCAACCATATGTAAACGTGGCTGCTGCAGGGCAAGCAACTGTAGATTATCAAGCCCTTTCTCCCTGTGCTCAGTCAGCTCTTCACCGATAGACTAATGTTTCCTTTTGTGCTTGTGCCCTGTTCATATCCGCGAGCACAGTGCCAGGCAACTTTTCTTGCCTTAACCCTTGTGTTATCTTCGGGTCATTCTGACCCATCAGTCATTGTGACCCACCGTCGTATTGCAACAACTTTACCGCATACAAAAACAAAATGAAGCATTTTATTTTAACCGTCGGGCTGTCTCAGACCCCCCAAATTGCGAAGGTTAAAAGAAAATGCTTTTTATTTGTTTTTGTATTGGGTAAAATTGTGGGTCATGTGACCTGAAGGCGGCACAAGGGTTAAAAAAAATTACAAGAAATAATATTTATCATGCCACCAAATACAGATGAAAAAACTAAAGTACAGTAACGAGCCTGGGGCCTCATTTATCAAGCGTGCGTAGAAATTGTTCTTACGTGGAGGTTTGGAATATTCCCACGAACAGTTGAAGGTGCGATTTATCAAACATTCCTACGAGCGCCGTACGCACACTTCAAGAAGATTATCCTTGATAAATCTCACCTGTTCTTAGTCTATAAACTCGTGCACGAACACAAGCATTTGCATACGAAACGCCCCATATTATCTAAATTGGTTGAATCACCACCAATAAAAAGGGAGCTAACAAGTTCAACTAGAAATTGGTAATGAAAATGGAGCAAGAAAAGAAAGGAAAGAAAAAGAATTTTTCGCAAAACGAAATTGAGGTTTTAGTGTCGGAGGTTGAGTGCAACCAATTGACGATTGAACGCCAATTGAACGTGCTGTATCTAACCAACTGTCTAACTTTCTCTCTCAGAACAACCTGCTTGACCCCAACCAATCGGGCTTCAAGACTGGCCACTCCACAGAGACTGCCCTCCTTTCAGTCACCACTGCCGTCCAGTCTGCCAGAGCGGCTTCCAGGTCATCCGTCATCATTCTGCTGGACCTTTCTGCAGCGTTTGATATGGTTAACCTCCAGATCCTGCTCGCCAGACTTTCTGAGATGGGCATCACTGGCACTGCACTCCAGTGGATCTCATCCTACCTGTCGGGAAGATCCTACCAGGTTTCCTGGGGAGGCAAACTGTCAGGACCTCGCCAGCTCTCCACTGGTGTCCCACAGGGTTCCGTCCTTGGACCCCTCCTCTTCTCTCTGTACACCACCTCACTTGGACCAATCATCACCTCCCATGGCTTCTACCACTGCTACGCTGACGACACGCAGCTGTACCTGTCGTTCCCCCCGACCGATCCGGGGATCTCAGCTAGGATTGAGGCCTGCCTCACAGACATCTCCGCCTGGATGACTGAGCACCACCTCCAGCTGAACCTCGCCAAAACAGAACTTCTCATCATCCCGGCTAAACCCTCCATCTCCCACGATCTCTCAATCACCCTGGGATCTGCGACGGTGACCCCTTCATCCTCTGCCAGGAACCTTGGGGTTACCATGGACGACGAGCTCTCCCTCACGGCCCACATTGCTGCGGTCTCCCGGTCGTGTAGATTCACCCTCTACAACATCCGGAAGATCAGAAGATACTTGTCTGAGCACTCCACCCAGCTGCTAGTCCAAGCACTTGTCCTCTCCAAGTTGGACTATTGCAACTCGCTGCTCGCTGGTCTCCCAGCATGTGCAACCCGCCCTCTTCAGAGGATTCAGAACGCAGCGGCCCGCCTGGTCTACAATCTACCCAGACGCTCCCATGTTACCCCGCTCCTCGTCTCTCTCCACTGGCTACCTATCATGGCCCGTATCAGATTCAAGACCCTGGTATTGACCTTCGGAGCAGTGAACGGGACTGCACCCGTCTACATCAAGTCTCTCCTGCAGCCTTACACCCCCACCCGTCACCTACGGTCTTCTTCAGACAACCGCCTGGTGGTCACACCGCTCAAGACCGCCCGGTCCCAACACAAGCTCTTCTCCTGTCTGGCTCCCCAGTGGTGGAATCAACTCCCCACCTCCATCAGAGATACTGACTGTCTCTCCACCTTCAAGAAAAGGCTCAAGACGCACTTGTTCCGGGAGTACAACGGTACTTAGGAATGGTTCGCTTGACCCGATGTTAGTTTCCTCAAGGATCACAATGACTCTTGCTTAGAGACTTGTTGCTCTTGTGGTTAGTGGTAACTGTTTTAAATTTGTTCTCGCTGTGATATATTGTTTCTATTACTGTTGCTTGCTTTTTTCCACAGGTACACTTGCACTTATAGTGGTTCATGTTGTTTAATTGTAACTTGTTTAACTACATGCTCTTATGGTTCTTCCCTTTGGCACTTACTTTGGTTGTTCATAATGTGTGCTTCATGTTTTGGCTACTCACGATGTTTTTTGGCTATCTTGTTGTTATGATCAGTGACCTATGCACTTTGTAAAGCTCTCTCTTGGAAGTCGCTTTGGATAAAAGCGTCTGCTAAATGAATAAATGTAAATGCAACCACAAAGTTTTATTTGGAACGCTTAGCGGTGTTTTGACCAACAAAAAAAGAATATGCTTTGGGAAAAGGTAGCGATTGCTGTTAACGCAGCATCTTCTCAGAGGCGCTCATTGGCAGATATAAAAAAAAAAAAGTGGTTTGATTTAAAATCAAGTGCAAAAAAGGCCGTAGCCGCACACAGGCGAGACATTGCTGCAACTGGAGGTGGACAAGTTGAGACGAGCGTTTCTCCCATGCAATTAAGAATTGCAGCAATTATTGGAGAAACATCGCTGTCTGGAATTGTGTCAGGTGGAGACAGTGACCTAGTCGCAGGTCCTACCATGTCCAATTCACCGGTGTCTACTCGTGGTCAGGTTGAAGGTAAGTAGAATAATTAGATTTTCAACAGTGTTGTTAATATTGTGGTCACCACTTTATTTGACAGGAAATTATAATCTGCTCTGATGCAGTAATCAAATAATTCCATAAATTGCAGTGAGTGGAGAGAGTTCCGGAGTCATCCTGGGAGAGGCAATTATTCCCCCCGCTGCGCCCCACAGTGAGGCACCACGCTCCCGCGCCACATCAAGCCGTGAACCAAGGGTCCTGACAGACTCAGTCCTACAGAAACAAGATCAAAGATATAAATGAGAAATTAACTGGCATCTGCACTGCACTCAATGACATTAACAAATCCCTACAACAACTGGTTAACTGTGCCAGTCAAATGTTAAATAAATGAGCTGAAGGCATGTGGGCTGTTCTCTTCTTGGGGAGGTACTTACTCGAAAACGTTGAATAATCTCCATCCTCCTTTGAACTGCCAAGGCATTTGGAGGTTGGAAAGGTGGTGCGTCTGGCATCGTTTTGTCAGGTTGGTCTTCCTGAACAAGTGGAATGCCATGCTTGATGGCCATGTTATGTAGTACACAACAGGCCATGACTATGTTCCAAGCCTTTTCCGGTGTATACTGCAAAGCACCCCCAGCAGATGACAAACAGAGCCACCGGCCTTTCAGAGTTCCTATTGTGCGCTCCACGATCGACCTTGTGCGACTGTGTGCAGCATTATAGGCTCTCTCCTGTGCCATTACAGGATTGGTCAAAGGAGTCATCAGCCACGGTTTCAATGGATAACCTCTGTCTCCTACAGGGAAACCAATAGGTAAATAGAATACACTAATGGCAAGTACTTGATGCCTGGGCAATACATACCAATAAGCCATCCATCCTGAACAGCTCCCTCCTCTAAGCGAAGGCCAACGTTGCTGTTCTGCAAAATGAATGAGTCGTGCGTTCCCCCCGGCCATCTCGCCACCACATTCAACAAGTTCTTTTGCGCATCCGAGATGATTTGCACATTAATTGAGTGGAAGCCTTTTCTGTTCACGTAATTGAACTCGTTCAGGGATGGTGTTTTAATTGCAATGTGGGTGCAGTCCACCGCTCCAATTGTGTTTGGGAAGCCGTCGACCGCAAAGAAGCCTTGTTTGACTTCTACCTGTTGTGCTACTGTATATGGGAAAAGTATGTACTGAAGGGATCTACTGATTATTGCATTTAAAACAGCAGGCATTATTAGGCTGATGGAGGGTTGTGAGATGCCAGACCGATCAGCAAGCTCACGCTGAAAAGTGCCCGTCGCCAAGATACCCAAGGTGGATAGCACCTGAATGTGCACTGGAATGGCATTCGTTCTCCTTGTTGGTCTTTGTAGAGTTGGTCTTAGATCCTCGCATAATTCCACTAAAATGGGTTTAGGAAACAATATCTACTAATGAGTCACTCATTACTTTCTGCAAAGAAGTCATATCTGTCTCTGAAAATGCGCTCTCGGCGAAATGCGGCGTGTGCTAAATCTTCCAACACAGCTAGATCTGCCATCTTCTCAGATATTCCGTGTTAATTGACTGTCTTTTATAGTGGTCCACAAGCATATTGTAACATTACACTACATTACATCAATTCGACAATATTAACAACTCCCCTTATGGTGTTCAATTAGGCTATATCATTACAATATTTCATATTACAAGATTTTTTAATTTTATTTAATGGAAATCCTTGCAAAATGCTTTCATTGTTGATTTCAATCTTATAGGCCTATATATTTCCCGTGTTCACGATGCAATTGCCTTGTTTCACCACTTGGAATTGTTCGTACTCAGCTACGCATAGTATTGACCATTCTTATATTTACACACACTTCCAAGAAATCTCTTGGCATGATAAATCGCTACTTTTGCGTGGATTCATTCGTACGCACGGTTTACGCACATTTTAGTGCGTACGAACGGTTGATAAATGAGGCCCCAGGTTTTAAAATGTAAGCAGAAAGTACAGCTATTTGTGTACAATTTTTTTTTGACCAGACACTTTTTGGTCAAAAGGTATTTCTTATTTTCCAGATAATATAAATTGTTAAGTGTAGTATTGGAGTTCTGTTAGGACTTCCTGATGAGAAATGCCACTCAATGTGTAAAGGAAGTTTTCCGGCGGCACTGTATTCCTAGATTGATCAAATGATTGTTCAAATGATTTGGCAGTGACAGAGAGTGGGGTGGATGTGTATTTAATATGTGGGGAAAGAAGCAAACCTGTCCCACCACCTCTGGGCGGATCCATGTCTCTGTCAGCGCAAGGGCGTGAAGAGAAGCATGGGATACAAACGCCGGGAGAAAGTCTGCCTTGTTCACAGCAGACTGGCAGTTCCAGAGCCCAATAGAAAGAGAGAGGGCAGGTGGAGAAGATCTGGATAGGTAGGTAAGATTAGAAGTGGACCGTATGTACTTTGTGACATATCTATGTCTGTGAGTTGTGTAATGAGCGGGAATGCTGAAGAAACACATGCTAGCTATGAATATGTTCTAGGTGGATTAGAAAACAAATAGGGTGATACTTATCAGAAGAGAGACATGGTAGCAGTGTCACGTCATGGAGACTATATACAGACATGGTAGAAGTGTCTGGTCAAGTACATACATGTATATTCTATTAAATATAAGAAAATAAATAAGATATAAAGAAGAGTGCAATGTGACTTGTGCAATGTGCAATGAGCAATAAGTGACCGATGGACTGTTTCAGTGGCAGCTGGGAATTCTGGGCCTTGTAGATGAGGCCAGCTGCAGATTGCAAGAAACTGTTCATCAAATCTGGGTCATGATGGACTGCAGCCTCCTGCCGGGGGGAAGTGACTGTAACCGTGTGTGTCCAGGGTGGGAGGAGTCAGACACAATCTTCTTTGCTCGCCTCAGTCACACAGGGTGATGGGGTTGAGTGAGGCTGGGTTTTCCTAAAGTCCACAAACATCCCCCCCCCCCTCCCCCACCACCCGGAACGCAATCAGGACGTGCGATATGCACCTGTATAGCATTTGCGGGCATCAGCGAGCCGCTATTGAAACGGGAGACTTGGGATGTCTGACATCAATGGTCAATTTTCACAAGGCCTAGGGCTTCATGAACACATGAGAACAAAGTTCAGTTCAAATGAAAAAAAATAAGCAATTCTATTTAAAAGGTAATTTACATGAACACATGTTCAGAATAAAATGAAATTCAAATGAAGACCAAATTGACTGCAATTCTCTTCACAGATCTGGCACAACTTACCCCAGGCCCTTTGGCACGAATCACCCCAATCCCACGTTTTTGGAAAAAATGCATCATCCAGCAGTTTTGAGCTAAAATCATGCTAGCTATATAGACTCATTGTGTAGATTACCATAGCACTAAAACATGTGTGAAATGTTTTCAAACTTGTCTATAACTTGTAGTGAGGTCAACAATACCACACAGAGCCAACATCTTGCCACACCTGAAGAGTGATTCAATCACATCAGACAAACCTAATCAGCTCTCGTGACACCCTCAGTATGCTGATTACCCACCAAACGCCGATGCAAAGGAACCATAGAATTGGGGGGGGGCCTCCCCAATCTACCTAATCAGCCCTCCTGCTAGCTTGCAAGCTTCAAAGGGCCTGATTTGTCTTTCTTTAAGTTAGACCATTTCATTCTGTTCATTGAAACCAATCTCTCATATCAAACCCATAATCTAACTTGTTCATAAGATCTGTTTACCTTACTTGAATAAATTCATTGTAAAGATATTTTGACGTGCGTGTTCACTGATGTTACGATTGGCTCTACACTTAGAACGAATTCATTCCTAAAAGATGAGACTGATATTCCTAAAGATGAGACTGATTATTACCTAAACCAGTATTAGGGTGGTGCCCCGAGACTTTATGATAAATTAAGTATTTCTATCTTTAAACGAGCAAACCCCGCTACAAACTGTTCAGACACAACAATCAAAAAACCTTGATCATAGAAATTTTACTTTGGAAGGCAAAAAACTGTTTTTTGAACTTAAATGTGTTTACCTCTCATGCAATGAGGCTCTCTTCTTTACAGGATGAGTAAAAAGACTGACTCTTCAAAAATGTGACCAATTTCTTATATGGTTCCCTAGAAACAGGGGTTGGCACAACTTCCCCACTGGCACAAATCACCCCACTCTCCCCTAATAGAAAATTACTATTCTTTAAGATGTCTACAGTATTCTTTGGCCTAGAACAATTATGGCTGAGGTTTTAACTTCTGTAAAGCTAGCATAACCTTTTGGCCTAAGACAGTATTGCTTGAGTTTCCGTTTGCTGACAAACATCTAACAAATTTGACTGTGACAAGTTCTTCTTTCTTGTATTGAGCTGTGTTTTTAATATTGAGCATCTGTATTAAGTTCTGCAACCTATTTCCTTTTTTTACTCTCTTGTTTGTTGTGGAGTTTCTCTTTTGATAGACAAACTATTGAACTCATTATGTAACTGTCTGGAAGTACGGTTTAAAAGAGTGCTCAGATCATGACATTTTGAGAGAGCCTTTCTACTCCAGACATCATTTATGGTACTGTTTTATAACTGCTCCTCCTTGATTTCAAGAATAAACAGATAAAGACAAATTCTTCTGACCTCAGACATTTAATTATAGAAATTACACCACAGAGGTCTGTCCTTAACTACTGATCAGTTACAGTAAGTCAAGATTAACAGCTAATGATTACTTTTATACTGTTTGGAATGCTCTGAATATAATTAACAATGTTTGAACGTGTTATTTATAAGTGTACACAAACAAGTAATTTGCTTTACATCCTTCATCCTTCCTAGCCATGCAGTTGAGCACAGCAGCATCATGGACAAAGACATCCAGCAACTTCAAACTCACTCCCTTCCCCCTTTTCAATGTAATAATGTTTTTTTTTTTTTACCAGTTCATGGGGTTTTGTTTATACAAGCAGGATAGACATTTTTGTTTATCAAATGGTCATGCATTACCAAAAATGCATAGATTTATTCTATAAGGTAACTTATTACCTTTACAGTTTGTGTGACGATCATGATTTCTGTCGTGTGTAGCCCAAAAGCCCATTCTGAGCCAGGAAAAACCCTGGTTAGGCTTAGTGAAGCCAGGTAACTAAAAGTAAAACAGCCCAGGTATATTTGTACTTGCATCGTATAGGCTTCAGCCTTCCTGCAAAAGATCTGGAGCCATTGTCACAAAACATCTCAAGGCTAAAAGTAGCTCCTTACTTGCTGATTCAGGAGAAACTCTTAAAAATAATGGGCGTGTCAGTCCTTATTTTAGGATTCCACGTTTTACTTCAAGAGTATTTCACAATGCGGTTTATCACTAAAACCAGCTCATAAAATCAGTGAAAAGTTAGGGGTAGGAACATAAACTGCCTTGGAACATAAACATTTTATAAACATTGTGATAATGAGCTTTAAAGGGGTCATAGAATGTTTTTTAGGGGTATTTCACACAGTTCCTTAAGGTTTCCGAATAGGGTATGTAACGTTGGTTGGGCTGAAAATGGCCTGGGAGCTGTTCTATGCGCCCTAATGCAACCCTGTGAAATAGCCCTGGAATAAAAGAATAGGTTTTCTCCCTTTTATGGTATGCTCATGAACAGGGCCGGTCCTTCCTATAGGCAACATAGGCAGCCGCCTAGGGCGGCATGAAGAGGGGGTCGGCAATTTCCCAAGTGCATCCATTAATTAGTTGTCCCACACTACCAGCAGGGGCGTGTTGTGGTTGGCACCCCGATTTGCACTCCCGGGGGGGCTAAAACTTGCCTAGGGCGCCAAATGTGCTAGGACCGGCACTGCTCATATATAGATGAACTGCGCGCTGAT
Source organism: Osmerus mordax (assembly GCF_038355195.1). Classification (NCBI taxonomy): domain Eukaryota; kingdom Metazoa; phylum Chordata; class Actinopteri; order Osmeriformes; family Osmeridae; genus Osmerus; species Osmerus mordax. Next base: position 1,508,075 of record NC_090050.1, on the reverse strand, counting down.
TGGTTGGTTTACAACGAGCAAAACTGCGGAGCAAAGACGCAACATAGCCAAACATGCATCGTGAATTGTAGATTTACATGACAACACAGGTTATTTATTTGAATGAATCAGTCATGAAAATGACTAAATGTAAATGACTAAATGTAATGTCTATGCTAGATACAGGATACGTTAGCTCCAAAATTTTAGAGAAGGCTGTGGCACAACAGCTCACTGAGCACCTCTCCTCAAATCAGCTTTTTGAACCTCTCCAGTCTGGATTTCGTCTCCACCACAGCACTGAAACTGCATTAGCCAGGGTAGTCAATGATCTACTGTTAGCTTCTGACGCGGGTTCTATCTCTGTCCTGGTTCTTTTAGACCTAAGTGCAGCTTTTGACACGGTGGATCATGAGATTCTCTTGGAACGTATGGAGAACTATGTTGGGATTTCTGGTACGTCACTTCAGTGGTTTAGATCGTATCTATCTGATAGATCACAATATGTCCACTATGATGGCTGCTCATCCAGGAGCTCCACTGTAAAATACGGAGTACCACAGGGTTCAGTTCTAGGCCCTCTGTTATTCTCTCTCTATATGCTGCCTTTAGGAAACATAATTAGAAGCTCTGGGGTAAATTTTCACTGTTTTGCAGATGATACTCAGCTATATATGTCTATAAAGTCTGGAGAATTTCCACATGCTATGGAAAAATGTGTTTCTAGGTTGAGAGCTTGGATGACTGCAAATTTCCTTCTTCTAAATTCGGATAAAACCGAGGTTCAAATTTTCGGTCCTAAAAAATATAGAAATAATTTTCCCAATCTGACCTTAGACCTAGACGGCGTCAAAGTCTCTCAAAGCCAGCTAGTAAAAAATTTAGGAGTCACAATGGACCCAGACCTTTCGTTTGAGTACCATATTAAGCAAATTACCAGAACTGCATTTTTCCATCTACGTAATATTGCCAAAATACGAAAATTTCTCTCAAAGGATGATGCCGAAAAACTAATACATGCATTTGTTACGTCCCGATTGGACTATTGCAATGTGTTGTTCTCTGGCCTCCCAATTACCCACCTAAAAAATTTACAGCGGGTGCAAAATGCTGCTGCTAGACTATTGACCAGATCAAGAAAGTTTGATCACATAACATCTACTCTTATCTCTCTACACTGGCTCCCTATCCAAGCCAGAGCTGACTTCAAAGTTCTACTACTTACATACAAATCTCTGCATGGATTGGCACCACTGTACCTCTCCGGTCTCCTTGCACCCTATTGCCCCGCAAGGACACTTAGATCTCAAGATGCCGGCTATCTGGTGGTTCCCAAAGTTAAGAAAAAGACAGCTGGAGGTAGGGCGTTCTCATATAGAGCACCTCTTCTCTGGAACAAATTACCCGTCTCAATTAAGGAGTCTGATACTGTTTCGACATTTAAAATTAGGTTAAAAACGTTATTGTTTAGCCAATTCTACGACTGTTAAAGGTAAGTATGTTACTAGTTGGAGGCAATGGGGGACGGGTTGCTTCCATCCTTATTCTATAAGTATAACTTATTTTAGAGTTCTCTTCCCCTGGAACAGATTTCATGTTCCAAATGGGGGGGGCTGTCGCTGTCTTGGTGTGTGGGGTTGCATCAAATTCCCCTTTTTTGCTCTGTTAAATTGCTGCACCAGTCCACACTTGACCGGTGGGGATCTCATTCTATTATGACTGTAACTGTTATCTGCTCCTGGCATCCTCTAATCCCTGCTCTCCTCTCTCTGTCCCCCCCCCACACACATCCCTTGTGGTGTGGGGGGTTTGAGTTGTCAGCACCTGCCTGGTCGTCGGTCAGCCAACGCTGGACCTGGTCGCGAGTCTCCCGGTCCTGTCCTACATCTATAAAGTTGAACAATGGATTTTGGTGTTTTAAAAACCCACCGACACTGTATGACTATGTTTAGCCTGTGTTCTGCTCCTCTCTCTCACCAACCGTCTCTGGAGGAGGGGATCCCTCTCTGAATTGCTCCTCCCAAGGTTTCTTCCATTTTTCTCCTGTTGAGAGTTTTCTGGGAGTTTTTCCTTGTCTTCCTTGAGGGTTTAGGTTGGTTGAGGGGCAGTTCTATGGGCATATGTGAAGCCCTCTGTGACATGCTTGCGTGTAAAAAGGGCTATACAAATAAATTTGATTTGATTTGGTTAGCATTGCTAATAACTGTTAGCGACAAAATCATACTTGCAGCTTGCGGTTGTGATGAGCATAGGCTACGGTCGGAACAGCACCTCTTTTCAGCAACAGCAGCTTAGCAAAACCTGCTTTAAATTGTCAAGCAAATGTGTAATTGAGGGTCGAACTGCACAGGGATCTTCTCATAGACAAACATTAGCCATGCCCGTTGAGTGTTTGCTTCCTTGGGAAGACTATGAAAAGTGTCAGCATTCCCTGTACAGCCTGGGACACTGCATTTACCGTGGTCCGTTTTCAATGTCCTTGAAAAACTTCTGAACTTTCTTCTTTGTAATTCTTTGTGGAAGTACACAGAGCAGCGCACAGCTAAACTAGTGTCTGAGATCTACGCAACATCCATTTATGTTCCTGGGCCAGAACACCAGTGGGCTGGTACAGACCAGAGCCAAAAAAAGGTGGAATCACCATTGGCTTTTTTGGAAAATTACTGTATTACAGCAGCAGTTTCAAATTGCGAGATTTGCCTATGAAAAAGGTGTCAATGGACTTTGAGGTTCACTGTATGTCCATTTTACCCACCGAACTGTTGTTATTCAACTATGACAAGGTAAACTCGGTTTTGCAGTCAATGACCCCTTTAAGAAAGCCAACACATTGTCATATCGTAGCTTTGGTAAACCATATTATAAGAGGGGTTAAAGAAAGCTTGTAAATAATCCAGTCTCCAACCAGGTTGAAAAATTATGCAGGCACACAAAATAAAGCTGTACAGACTTTTTTTTATAGCCGAGCCACATTTCTTGACATTCGATCCAGACTCGATTCTACGCGCTCTCCCTTTTGCGCATGTCTCTAACCAACCTGAACTAAACACGTCACTTCCACATGCATGTAAAATAAAATAGCACATTCCATCACACTACTGTCCCGGTGATCAGATCCACGTCGGTCATAAGCGTCATATGCAGGTCTGTCATACTTATGCCGCTGAAATGTGCGGCCTTGTGCCCCCATCAGGTAAAACTGAACCCTGACGTTCTGGAGAAGGACGCCTATTAGACACTGGGCAGAGGTATGCTAGTGTCCGACAAACTCTCCAAGGTCCTCTGCAGTGTACTGACATCCCAGGATGTCGCTAAGGAGTTGCAGCTGCCGAAGCACAGGAGGAGGCAGGTGCAGATTGTGGAGGAACCTTAACAGTGGATCCAGGGAAAAGTCCTGCTGTTGGAGTTGACCACAGTTTCGTGTGAAGGCATCAGAATCTTGCTGGCCTGATGCGTCTGCTCAATCTGTAGAGCCATTGTAAGAGCAGCATCCAATGTGTTCACGCCTTGTTCATGTATGCGAAGCTAGAGATAAGGTTTAGTTCCGCAATAAAGCGCCTGAATTTTTCTCCATTCCTTGCATTAGCCTCATATGTGGGAATAGCCACATCCACTAAGCGGCCTTGTTCATGTATGCAAAGCTGGAGAGGTTCTGGTGATCTGAACGTGACACCTCCTTGTGACAGTGAGGTCAGAGTTGTAGATGTGAGACGATGCTCTTTTCCTAGTTGATACGTTAGATCACTCATTACAGTAGGCTAGGCCTATATGTTTTTGTATTGTAATATTTTCATAATTACTTTGTTTATCATCTTTAATGTATTATAATTTAATGTGCTTCCAACAAATATATGATGTAAATGACACCCTCACGAGAAAACCGATATTTCTCAAAACGTATAGTTAGGGCTGCACAATTAATCGAATTTTAATCACAACCACGATTTAGGCTTCCCACGATCAAAATTCGCATGATCGAGCGATATTTAAAATATGTCATTCCGTTCATAGTATCATTTTTTTTTTTTTTTGCTTCCTAAAATATATTTACACAACGTAAAATGGAAAATAGTGCCCTGTTGAAGTTTTGCTACATTTTCTTTGTTTTCTTTATTTATTCTTAAGCATTCTTTAAGGAGATGCACTTAATTTTGGTGATTAAAAGGACCCATTTTATTTTGATGTACATATTTGTACATGCAGAAATGTAGCACAATATGGATGTGAAAGCAGTTATATGCCTTTTCTGTGGCCGGTCCTAGACAATGGAGCTCCCTGCCATTAGATATTAGGATGGCACCCTCCATTTTTAGTTTTAAGTCCAGGCTAAAGACCCACCTATTTTCTCTAGCCTTTTCATGATTGCTCTGAGGTTTATGTTTGTTTATATTTTATGGTTTATATTTATATCACTTTCTTTTAAACTGGTTATTTTATTTTGTCTACTTTCTTTTTTAATAATTCTTACTTTAGCTTTTTGAATTCTATTTTATTGTGTACGTGTGTATTTTTAAGTGTATGTGTAATGTCAAACGTATTGTGAAGCACTTTGGCCAGCCGTGTGGCTGTTTGTAAATGTGCTATATCAATAAAGTTGAACTTGAACTATAATTAGTCTATGTGACAACATTTGTTTTGGTTAAAATCAACAAATAATCGTGATAATTAATCGTGATTTGAATATTGATCAAAATAATCGTGATTATCATTTTGCTCATAATTGTGCAGCCCTGCGTATAGTATCGTGCTGCGCTAAAGAATCCTGTCTATCACACAATAATGAAAAACTCTCCGCGAATGAGCCTTGCACCCTCCGTAACAGGTTAATGTCCTATAAACAGACAAGACATGGCTGTGACAGACTTCCTGTATCACCTCTGCTTATAAAGCCACAATAAAATCTTGTGTACATAAAATAAGCCTGCCCCCGAGCAGGTCTAAGCTAACGGACATGTTGCTATGACAGCCAGTCCAGGATGAGCATCAAAGAACCTAACAATCCAAGATCATGACAAATCATCATTAATCAAATCAGTTAGCGACATACGAAAAACGGACCCCAAGGATAAAGTCACTTACAGAAACAACCCAGTAACCCTGGAGATCAAGGTTGACAACTCTACACTACTTGGCCACAGGGAAACTGCAGCTATGCAGAGGAGAAGAACTTGGTATACCTCAGCCACCCATCAGCAGAACACATAACAATGCATCAAACAATATGCTCTCTGCAGACCCCACATCAACACATGAACATCTTACTGAACATAATACCTTGTTATACAATATTTCTATGATGAAATAATTTACAGATATCCACCCCCCTATCCAATCACTGTGTACATAGTTAGTAAGCCTCTTGAAATCATCCAGAGCAACAAGTTCAACCCCCCTTCCCCCTTTGTTTTAGCCCAAGATTTCTCCCCATTCCTATCAAAAGTTAGTCTCAGTGGCTTTACGAAAATGTTGTAGGAGTTAACTCTTTCTGAAAAATGTGTGTCCTCATGTGTTTGTACAGAGAACTACTTTTACAAAAGGGTTTGCTACATTTCTGACATTGATAAGGTTTCTCTCCTGTGTGTGTCCTCATATGACAAACCAGACTATACTTATGACGAAACCATGTGTTACATTGTTGACACTGATAAGGTTTCTCTCCTGTGTGTGCTCTCATGTGTATAACCAAACGAGATGGACGACTAAATGATTTGTGACATTGTTGACAATTATATGGTTTCTCTCTTGTGTGTGTCCTCATGTGTTCACGTAGAGTATCCCTTCGAGCAAATAGTTTGCTACACTCCGGACATTGAAAAGGTTTCTCTCCTGTGTGTGTCTTCATGTGTTTAACCAGATTACCCTTCTGAGCAAAGAGTTTGTTACATTGTTGACAGTGATAGGATGTATCTTCTGTGTGTGTCTTTATATGAAAAACCAAAGCTCGTTTTCCACTAAAGGTTTTGTTACATTCTTGACACTGATGTTTTGTTTTTCCTGTGTGATGTCTCTGTGGCATATGTTCTCTTGGCAGAACCTCATTATTTTGTGATCTATTCAGAAGAAGCAGCACTCCTCCATGTTCCTCCTCCTCCAAACTCTGAGCTGTAGAACAGTCTGGAAATACAACAGAGAGGGGCTGAGAGTCACTGCCTGGTTCTGGTGCTGCATAGTCTTGTCCATCAGGCTCTGCTTTGATTTGCTCCTCAGTTGTGTTGCTGGGTAGGGAGTCTCTTTCTCTGTTCTCCACTTTAACAGTTTGGTCAAGATGTAAACATTCAGAAAAGTCTTCCTGATCCCAGTTGTGTTTCACACTGGTAGAAGTGAACATGGAGTGTGTAGTTTCAGACTGCAGTCCTTGGAGCTGCTCTTCCTCCTGACTGGTCCACAGCTCCTCTTTAATCTGTGGGGGTTCCGGGAGAGAGAGCTGCTGCACATCTGGGGGAAAGAAGAGTATGTTTATGATCAACTTAGTTATTATGCAATCCAACATGTCTGACAGCTAAAACCAGACCAATTATTGTGATCTTAGCATAATATGCTACACATTGAAGGCTTGAAATTACCCCCAAAATTGTATCTGTGTGATTCCAAAAATATTTTTGGGAGCATTTGTGCGAGTGCAAATAATCGTTATGGTGCAACCTGCTTTAAATACTTTACAAAGCGCTCGCTAGTTAGCCTACTGCAGTGCCTGCTGTGAGCTGATACAGTGACCAGTCTACCTATCTATCCAAAGTTACATAAGCTAATATTTACTGTATGTTCTTAACTTGAATGCAGATTTTAGTTAAAAATATATGAAAAGGGTAGGGCTCTACAGTGCGAGTATTTGACTCGCATTTTCCACAAAAAATAGGTATGTTCGAACCTATTATTAATAGATATTGGAAAATAAACTAGAGAGGGTACAATTTCTGGGGAAATTGTAGGGTGTGCTTGCTTGCGTTGGTTGCAGATGGGTCCGTTTATTATGAAACAAGCCAAACCCCCTTTGAAACAAGCTGTTCTAACAACGTTGTCACCAGCAGTATTTTTCAGATGGAATCGCGATTCAAACAGTACCATCTGCTAACTGAAAATATGCCCCCAAACACGTAAATAAGCTTGATATTTATTTAGGGGGAAATGGCTAATTCAAAAGAAGTTTGCTGGAAGCGATCCTTGTCAGTAAAAAAGCCAAAAGCGACCATTTGGTCTCAGTCTAGAGCCCTGCGTGGAGAAGCTGAATTGTGCTACGAGCAAGCTAGCCTAGCTGCTGTTGCTAGCCAAACTTCACTGAATGTGCCGGAAATGATTTTTTCTTCTTTTGACATCAAGTTTAGCCTGTGGCATTGAAGACAGCGACGCACCAGACAAGCTTGAGTTTAAATACATTATTTCATGTGACATTACTTACTGTACGTGCAAGTCTTGAATTGCTTAAATGTATGATGCTGCTAGTACACCACGGCACGATGCGATAGTACATACTGTGCAACAGTCTATCCAGCCTAGCACATCTATGCACGTCGTATCCATGCGTCATTGCTAAAGTGTGCTGACGTTGTGACGTAGGCTAGCACTGATACCCTTTGTTGACACAAGGCACTTTTTGCCACAAAAACTTAATTTCAGCCTAAACAGTGCAACGGAACGTAAATAAAAATACAAGCAACTCAATCTCTACCAAAACGAAACTTTTGACACCGGCGTTGTCTATGTAGTCCAAATATTGACGGATCCTTAGGGGGGCAAAAATAATAATAATATATATATATATATATGTGAGAGAACAATGGTTGTGCTCGCCGAAGGCGTGAGCACACCCAATTACAGTAATCAATTCTAGACTATATAAGTGCATGAACAAGTCCTTGAAAGAGAGGAAAGATTTTAGTTTTGCAATAGTCCTTAAATGAAAGAAACTACCTTTGACAACAGAATTAATTTGTTTGTCAACTTTTTGTGCTGAATCAAAGATAACACCCAAATTTCTGGCATGGGAGTGCACATTGGTGGACAAGGAGCCAATTTTTTTTTGATAAATCGCCAATTGATCTGGGGGTACCAAATAGAATCACCTCCGTCTTACACTACTACAAACTACAGTGATCAGGCGATTTCCATATGTGCGCTTGCGCAACCTCACCGACAGGAGAGTTAGCTTTTGGTTAGCCCTCGAAATTGTCCGTGCACAGATAAACGAAAGGTTGATACAGAATGTATGGTTTTTAACAAGACTTGGACTTTTAAGTATCTGTTTACAGAGGTCAAAGGCAAAGGCAAAGCTGTGTTCTTAGTTTGTAGAGAACAGGTCGCTGTGTTGAAGGATTACAATTTGAATCGGCACTGAAGGACTAAAGAAATGAACTAACGTTGACTGTTCTGTGCCACTGCTAGCTCACTAGCCCAGCCGACACACGAGAAAAAAGTGAAAATGGTATTTTGATCGATATTGTGAGTACATGAACCCAAGTCTGCACGCTTGGCTACAGTAACTCTGTATAACATTTAGTCTAGGGATGGGAAGATTCACCGGTTCGCATTGATGCATCGGCATAAAAGCTCACGATGCGATGGCCCGGATCAAAAAAGTGTAAGGAGTGTGCGGATACAATGTGGGATGAATCGCGATGCATCGTTTCTAACATTTTTGCATCAGTATAATCCAATGTATTTATATAGAATCGTGTGTAGGCGAACACCATTTAGTATTTAGAAATGTGACCAATGATTTGCGACCAATCATTTTATATTTAGATAGATTCCTCCTCTCTAACTGTTTCTTAAGCGCGCTCTCATCTCCACTGCTGCCAGTGGCCGATTCTCGTCAAGTCTCTCGGCCACGTTTCGTGCGTGTTTGGGCGAGTGTTATCATGGCGAATTACACGTTCCTACGAATTGCAATAAATCCAAGGTTTGGCAACACTTCAGATTTTACAAAAAAGATGGGCAATTTGACAAGACCCATGCAATTGGCAAAATATGTCGTGCTGCTATTTTACATTTACATTGTCATTTAGCAGACGCTCTTATCCAGAGCGACTTACAGTAAGTACAGGGACATTCCCCCCGAGGCAAGTAGGGTGAAATGCCTTGCCCAAGGACACAACATAATTTGGTTGGCATAGCCGGGAATCGAACTAGCAACCTTCTGATTACTAGCTCGATTCCATCACCACTCAGCCATCTGACTCCCCTTGCTATAAAGTACACAGGGAGCACGGCTAATTTAGGTAGTCACCTGAAGAGGCTACATGGTATTTGTGTGGAGACGGCTGCCTCCCCCTCGGATTCAACTATGGCTACAGTCAGTGGCTAGCTCCACCGGTACCCCTAGCAAGAATAGGAAGCTATTCTCCGAGAAACAAATCCCTGTTGTGTACGACAAAGACGAGAGATAGCTGAGTCATTGAGAAAAACCTTAAAGTAGGACGTATGAGTTCAATTTAGTGTGTGGTGTTATGACAGTGTGAAGTAAACCTTTCACTTGTTTAGTTAATTGATGATTTGCTGTCTGACAAAGAAATAAATCATATTAAATTGCATAGCATCATATTCTTTTGCATCGCATCTCATTGAATCGCATTGTGTCGAATCGCACTGCATCGCAATAGGGGTGAATCGTATCGTATCGCATTAGTAGTTGTGTTTATGTATCTTTAATGTATCGGATCGTTGGCAGTGCATCGAGATGTGTATCGCATCGTCCTCAGTGATGGAGATGCGCATCCCTAATTTAGTCAGTATTAACTTGTTTAACACGCCCCCGAGCGTGGTTTACTGTGGGAAGTAGGGCTGTCCCCACTCAGTCAACTAGTCGATTGTTTGGTCGATATGCTCTTGGTCGACTAAGATCGTTTTTGTCGAGCTGCCGTATTGCAGTGTGAGATCTGATTCCCGCTTGTGTCACCATTGCTGAATTAAAGAAATGTTCTACAGAAATTATAAATCATATTATTTAAGACAAATAAAGCTTTCTTTAATCTGCGTTTTGTTTTGTTTTTTGCACAAGGCACATGAGCACAATTGTAGCTGTTAACCTAAACCTAAATTAGATTTAAGCATTTATTGTTACATGACATGAACATGTAGATTTAACTTTGGCGGAGTGGATGATCTAAGGGAAGCACTCCCTGCCTCCTCGATGCAACACCTCCATACATGACATATGAGGCAGGGAACAATAGAGATATAATCCCCCTGGTGGAAAGAACATACAGACAGCATGGGGGAGAAGGGGATGGCGGAGGGTGGCAGCAGCACTGATCATACAACAACCGGGGTGAGTGTGTGCGTATCCGCGCGTCTTTTAAACAAGCCTTATCGGACGTGGCCCAATGGATATGCGCTGCTAACCTGGGTGTGGTAGTGGGCGGAGGAAAGGAAGGTGGAGTAAGACGCCTTACGTCCCCGATGACTGACGCGCGCTGCCCGATTGCCCTGCCTGAACTAGCTGCGCTTATTTGGTGTTATTAATCCTTTATGCAAAATAGCAAAGATGTCTGTGGTATGGAAGCTTTTTATCAAAGTACCAGGTGACTCAAAACATGCAAACTCTGCCAACAACGGTTTATATTCCATAGTTCGACGTTGAATATGATGTGCCACTTGAAAACCGTAAGTTGGTCATCGGATCATTATTTTACAGTGTGTAGCATATAGACCTAGGATTTTTATGTTTCGGGAACTAATGTTTTAGGCTATATCTGCTTATGCTGTGCTACTGTAGGTCTAACCATCTGCATTTTATTTTGGACAACAGCCTAGTTTTCAATTTCCCAAAAGGTCGATTTGAGAGACTGCACGCTTTCAACAATGATGTCGGCTTTGAATGTGCTAAATTGGAATGATCTAATAAAAATTATTATCTTGTTACTAGTCAAATAGCTAGTTTTATACGTGTGTATAATCAAAGACATGAAGCAAGATTGCAGGTTTATTCCCTAAATTGAAGTTTACAATTTGAATAATCTAGGTTAAAGATATCACATCCAAATCGAATCATTATCTTCTCCGGCCAAGACAACAAAATCTTTCTCTGTTGCACCGTTCCCCACTCATCTCGTAAGTTTACATGCGGGACTTTTTCAGGCAGTGACCAGCGCGCTCTGATGAATTGCATGTTTAACAATATTTTTAATTTGTAGTACATTGTAAGAGATCATAAATATTAACCAATCAGGCATTTTTTATTATATCGGCATTCGGTAACAACAGGACTGGTGACACGAGGCTTATTATTAGTAATAGCTAATTTTATAGCGGCTGAATCTGGAATGTCCAGCAGCTACATTGAGTCAGATCGGGAAAATGTTTGTACATTTATGTTTGTCTAGTTGTCAATCTCCCTTCTGTGAGGTAAAACAAACATTAGTGGATTTCCGGAAGTGTTCAGTCTAGTCTTGGTCGACCAAAGAAAATCTTAGTCGGGGACAGCACTAGTGGGAAGGCAAGCGGTTAAAAGAGCGTTAAAAAACGCTGTAGTGGACACGTACCGTGCATTGTCCCGCCATCGTTTCATAAAGTTTCAAAAATAACTAAAAATATTAGTACACTTAACTTACCTTAACTAACAAATTTTCTGCGGGAAACCCTGATTTGTAAGATTTTGGGCCGGTTTCGGAGACAGGGCTTAAATCAAGACTGGAGTAGGCCTAAGTCAGACTAGTTAATCCTGGCTATTTAAGTGGCTTGCATGAACATGGCATACATTTGGCTTAGTTAGTCTGAGACTATGGAGTCCTGGAGTAAGCTTAATGAGAACACCTGGTTCAAGCCTCATTAGACTAAGTGGAAGCACAGGCTGTTGGTCCAATTGTGCTCATGAAAACCTGAAATAGAGTATGAAACACCATTGTTGCAGTGAATTTTGAGACAACACAATGGCAGAGGCAAAGAGAATTTGCTCCAAAAATTATAGTGAGCATGAAAAAACACTACTAAAACTAATTGTATCGAACCATCCAGTCATTGAAAGCAAAATCCATACTGCTGCTATTGAACAGAAGAAAAGAAGTGCTTAGACTGCAATTGGCAATGAATTCAATGCAAATGAAGATGTCACCACAAGAACAGTACAACAACTGCAGGTGAGTTAATCTTCATTATTAGGCACAAAAATATGTGTTTGTTTCCTGTTGCCTATACCCTGCTTATTTATGGCATACCCAAATACAATACTCTACAATACTCTGCTGCTTGTAGCATTCACATTGAATGAATATCCTGTTTAAAAGGATAGTAACCTATTTTAAAGGGGCATATGCATGTTAAACATGGTGGTAGAGTAAGATATGTTGCACAAAGGAAAATCCATACCTATATGTGAGGGGGAAAGAAATATAAAATAAAATCATTTCTCCACCATGACCTAAATTATCAGGAGACAAACGTGTCTGGTATAATAGAGCACCAGCAACCTCTGGATGGTATACCAGACAATGACCATTTGGACAGTGAACATGGAGAACTGAGCAAAAATTGTAAATATACCTTAGGAAGTAAATTGGTTACAGGAACATATTAGTTGATTTGAGTTTGGAACAGTGGTCTTTTTTTCCAGAGGAAACCAATCAAGAGCCAGTTCACAACGAGCCTGAACCCTCCACATCTGCTATGGTACCCCTGGGAGATGAAGCTGCTACCATCCAACAGAGACCAAAAAAGATAACTATGCATGAAAAGTTAGCCAGAGAATTTCATGAGCGTAAAATTGAATATTTAAAAGAAGAACATGAAATGAAAATGAGAATTCTAGAGGTTGAACTGGATATTGGGAGAGAGGGCTATGCTCCAAAAAACAATTCTGCATACCAGTAGCCATGGTGAATATGAGGAATTGTGAAAAATAAAAATAAATGTATTGTCATTTGGCGTGTGAGTGAGTATTAATCATCACAAACTACATTTTAACCAGCCTTGGTTCACTCGTTTAATTTTGCTACATTATTGTAATTTTGTACAGAAACAGTATGCAAGCAAAACTATACCATAATGAATACATTCCATATTTAAATGCTGAAGTGCTGCACTGTGAAAGCAGCTCTGTGTGCAAGTCCTCGCTGGTCATTGGCTGCCTCTGCCACCATGGGCACATCTGCATCATCCTGATCTTCCATTGGCAGATCAGGACAGCCATGCTGCTTCAGGTAGTTGTGCAGCACAGCTGTAGCAACGATCACTTTGCAGCATTTTCTTGGCTTGAAACAAAGCGTATTTCGTAAGCACTGGAATCGGGTTTTCCATACTCCAAACATACGCTCGATCATCCCTCTAGTACGGATATGAGCTCTGTTGTACCTTTGCTGCTCAGCTGTTGTGGGATTTAGATGTGGTGTGAATAAATAGTTACTCTGACCATATCCACTATCACCAAGTAGTAGTCCACTATGTTGTCCTCTCTCAAATTGTGCACACAATGAAGAGTTGAGAAAAATCCTTGAATCATGGGTTGCACCTTTCCAACGGGCAACAATGTTTGAAAACTCAATTAGGAGTGCATACACCCTGAACATTGATTGAAAAACAGTTCTTACGATTCCTGTATTCCTCTGCATCAGGAGTTGATGGACACTTGATGGGAACATGACATCCGTCTATACAGCCAATCACTCCTGGGAAGTGCCCATATTCATAGAATTGCACTTTATAGTTGGCTTGCCCAGCAACATCAGGGAACTTGATGTAAAGACTCCTCAGTTCACAAATGGCACTGCAGACTTTTCTACATACAGTTGGTTCACTGACACCACACAAATCACCAGTTTCACGATGAAAGATTCCACATGCCAAGAACCTCAAAGTGATCAGAACTTGCAGTTGATTGGACACAGGCCTTCCTCTTTGAGACAGAGAGGAAAGTCTAGGCTCAAGCAAAGTAATTATCTCCAATGCATTTTCCTTGTGCATACGAAAGCGGTCTCGAAAAGTTATTTCATCAAACTGATTCAATGGATCACTCCTATCCAGCAGTATTCGTCTGGCTGGCCATTGTCGTGCATGTTGGTCCTCATTTAGATATTCCAAATAGTCCATGCTCCCAAACAATCCAAGTTCAGTTTCACAAACAGTAGCCTAGCCTACTAAGCGGGAGTTAAACCTGCCTCCTTGGCAGATTAGTTTAAGCTTCAATTCTGTCCAATTTAGTCCTGGAGTAACTCTAATGCTCAATTTTGCAATCGGCTTTGTTTAATCCAGAACAGGCTTAATCCACGACTATTTTAAACTACGTCTGTGCAAGTGAATTTCAGTTAAGCCAGCTCAAACAGCATTTTAGTCTGGGACTAGGCTTAAGCCTTGTCTCCGAAACCGGCCGGTAGTTTCATAAGGGGCTGTGGTATCGTGGTAAATATGGCTATTGCCTCGAGAGAACCCCAAATACGTGATCAACCTACATGCGGGTATTGTCTGGTGTGCCCACCAGTTGTTTTCGATGAACCCAAAACAAAATGTTGCCTGAAAGGTAGTTAATAAATACGTGACTGAAAGCTCATTTGCTCCATGAGCTTGAATAGCTCGCATTGTATAGCAGCAGACAAACAATCATATTTGTGTTTTTGCTCTTGTGCAATTGAATCCCACTTAATGCAAGCTTGCAACTGTTTTATTTTCTTGGCCTACAGCAGCAAATATAAGATGCAACTTGAAAATCTCCAATAATGTTTGTGAATTTGTGACGAATCTGGTGATAGAGGCCAGCGGAAACTGCTGTTAGGTGAACGCACAGCTTGCATGCTTACGGAAACCAGGTAGTCTGGAAACGGCGTCCAGCTGTGCTACAGGGGGCTACCTGTATGGGGGGTGACAAGTGCCCTCGCACGGCCGAAACGCATACAATGTAAACAAGCTTTGCCCACAATGTCTGTGTCATCTCTGCCTTATCATTGGTTCCCAATGGGAGTGATGGCGGCGACTTAGTACGTGTGGGGACTTTGTCTGATAGCTGTGACGTAGCGCTTAAGTTATCTTTGTAAACATTGCATTAGCTCATGTGACATGTAACTCTGCAAAGCTACGTTACTACGCCTGCAAAGCAGACAATCACTGCCTCCGCTAGGTATTCCATTAGGTGGTTTTTGGCACGGGCAAAGCGGGCAGCTGCCCGGAGCGGCATGAAGAGGGGGCGGCCATTTCCCAAGAGCATCCAATTAAATTAACCTTCCCGCTATCCTTGAGTTTCAAACGCACTACTAGCAGAGGATGCCAACTGCTTCCCGTCATATGTCCGTGTTGTGGTTGGCGCCCTCTGTTAACAAGAAGTGTGTTCACACCCTTTGTCGTGCCGTTGACTGTCGACATTATCGAAAACTAGTACAACTAATCGTTGCAGCTTATTTCTGTTCAGGTCTCTGCCATTACAGCCCAACACTTTCAAATATTTCTGTTGTCGACAAATCGTTTGATCTCATAGGACCTATTTTAAGTGCCTGCAATAACGTGATTTGACCAGTGCGGCGCTGTAGTGCTAGACTAATGCAGCCCTCCCGTATGCTATCCAATAGAAGAAAACAGCGCTAAAATGTCAGCGTGCAAACGGAACAGAACAAGTCACGTCACAAAAAATACTGTCATCTGTAATGCGTGCAAGGCGGAACTTGCTTTCCATGGGAGCACAATGTGCATGCTGTAACATTTAAAAAGGAAACATCCCGGCACGAGAGGAGATGGAAACGGTGAGAAGTGAGTGTGCTGCAGCTGGAACTAAGCAAGATGCAGGGCTCCAGACTAACTTTTTCCCTTGGTTGCACTGGTGCGCCCAACTTTTTTATTTAGGTGCACCAGCACAAAATTTAGGTGCACCCAAATTTTTCCTTGCGTCTCCACAATTTCAAGGTCACCTTTTTAATCACGCTCCATATACAGTCGTATATATTATGTAAATAACTAAGGCAGAGTTTCTGGGTACATGTACAGCGTGTGTCTCTGTAAGGTCAAGAGGTCATACAGCAAGGCTCCCTCTGAGCAGAATATAGCATGCAGTCCAGACAGTGGGGAGACAGTGAGGAAAATCATGTACAAATAAGGCTTATGTGATTAACAACCACTTCACCTGTTGAACGTTCTAGTGTATCAGTGTACTCACCACTGAAGACCGGTTAAGGAAGCGATTCTGTGAATTCTATGTTTGAACATGTCCAGATACTGTATTTAAGCACTCTTGTAAGAGAGAGTCTTCACTCATGCTAGCCACTCTGTTGTGGATTGGTGGCATGATCCGACGTCGAGCTAATAAAACCGAGTCAACCCTTTTTATAATTGTCGTGACTCCTTCCGGCCTGCCTTCTCCAGAATTTACATCTTATCAATGACCTTAAACAAGAATAAGGTGTAGGTAAATATTGGTTTTATTTGACGCACAATTAAACTGTATATAAAAATATTTTAAGTGCTTCACTGAGCTGCCAAACTAAAACATTGCAAGCAAAATAAAACATTTTAAAATAGAAAGTGCTACTGTTTAAAAGTGCTTCCCTGAACTGAGACCTAACATTTCATGGCTCAAAGTCTTATAGCGGGTCCCCCCTTGCTGTCGCATGCCCTTCAGATGGCCAACACCTGTAATTTGGCTTTCTTGGCCTTGGCTAAACCAGCTTGCCACACTCTCCCTAGCATCAACATCCTAGCTCCATGGGTTAGCTCCATGGCCCAGCTCCGTAACTCAGGGGTGGGCAATTAATTTTGACAAGGTGCCACATGAGAAATCTGAAATGTGTTGGAGGGCCGCATCAACGATAAATTGAACTTAATTCTGCTCACTATTCATTTTCCCCCATTGTAAAAAGCAGTAAAGTATATATTTTGATTAGCTGCTACTGGTTATCAGAAGAATAAGGATATTCTGTAAATATTTATATAAATATTTTACATGTTGGTCAACTAGGAAAAGACTATCGAAGTAACAGTAAAAACTAAAATGATCATTACATCAGTGTTTAATTTTATTTGTAACTAGTTAATCTTCACCAACACTGAAAAGTTGTTTTGCAGTATGTTAAAGATATGCAATTGATTAACTTTATACAAAAAGCAATACTTTTTTGCAGTTCATTTTGTTATGTGAGAGGAATCCAGTGGGCTTGAACAAGTGCATCGGAATCTGGCTGAATGTCTGAGGTGGATATGCGAAGGACAGCTGACAGGTGATGATCCGGGTCTGTAATTTAACTAGCAAACCATCAGCCCACGCCCACTGAATCAGTCAAGTTCTTATTATGTCCGCGTTAGTTTTTAGAGAGTCCCTTAGTGCCGATTCAAATTGTAATCTTTCAACACAGCGACCTGTTCTCCAAAACTAAGAACACAGCTTTGACCTCAGTAAACAGATACTTAGAAGTCCATGTCTTGTTAAAAACTCTACATTCTGTATCAACCTTTCGTTTTTCATTTTCGAGGGCTAACCACCTAACTCTCCTGTCAGTGAGGTTGCGCAAGCGCACATATGTAAATTGCCTGATCACTAGCGTTTCAGGACTACATATTTACAACCGCTCAACACATTTATTTATTTTTAATTTTAGATTTACCTCACGCGGGCCGGATTGGAACAGCCTGTGGGCCGGTTGTGGCCCTGCGGGCCGTACAATGCCCAGGTCTGCCATAACTGGGGAGTCAGATGGCTGAGCGGTGAGGGAATCGGGCTAGTAATCCGAAGGTTGCCAGTTCGATTCCCGGTCATGCAAACTGACGTTGTGTCCTTGGGCAAGGCACTTCACCCTACTTGCCTCGGGCGAATGTCCCTGTACTTACTGTAAGTCGCTCTGGATAAGAGCGTCTGCTAAA
Organism: Osmerus mordax; assembly: GCF_038355195.1. NCBI lineage: Eukaryota > Metazoa > Chordata > Actinopteri > Osmeriformes > Osmeridae > Osmerus > Osmerus mordax. The sequence goes on along the minus strand of NC_090050.1, from coordinate 1,490,336 downwards.
TGACTAAATGTAACTGATTCTCTGGTGCTCAGGTCGTAATTTAAATCACACAGCACGGAGCAGTGTAGGCCTACAGGAATATCTGGACCACAGCCAATCAGAGGCAAAGACCCGCCCCATCTCTGTCTCTGATTAGTTTAGACCACAATATGATCCAACCATGAGTGCGAGTTCCGTCAAAGAAGAAACAAACGCTTCGTTCCTGGAGAGGCAGCGGATGCGAGGAGGTTAGGTGCACCAGTACGACCTAGTAAAAATTTTAGTCGCACCCGTACAAATTTTGGTCGCACTCTAGGGCCCTGAGGATGGCCAGTTAGCAACACCAGTTGATATTACGCAGTATTTCATGCATACTAACACCGTAGAAACATGTCCACTGACTGCAGTTAGAAATGCATTACAGACATAAAGCTAGGAATGTAAATGTAACAGACGTTGTCTTGCAAGCTCCGTCAGAGGTATACGGGCCACTGTTCACTCCGACCAGGAGTCGAACTGACCACCTCTGACTTCCCAAGCGCCACCACTACCAACTACGCCAACGAAAAGCTAGCAATTCTTTGATGCGGGTGGCCTGTTACATACTTGAGGAGTGAGTTTCACCACACACCGGCTACATTAACAAATCTCTTAAATTAGGTAGCAGCATTAAGAGCTTCATTTGTAAGACAACAGGGTTATGTTCAATGAACAACAGTGAGTAATTGGACAAAAAGACATTGGCCTGTTCAGTTGGCTCAAAGTGCAATAAAATATTTTTTTCAAAAGCTGAAGTGATTTCTTGGTTTTATTTATTAGTTAGAATAAGTATAACTCAATGTTTTAACAAATTGCAAAAGCTGAATGATCATTCAAAGCCTACTGATTAATCAGTGAAAAAATGGATGATTAGTCGACTAATCGTTCTAATAATCGTTAGATCAAATTATCAAAATAATTGTTTGTTGCAGCCCTACTGAACTGCCAAACCCGTTTTGTCACTGACTGGTCATTAAAACTAGTCGAGTGGTAGTGGTTTGATTTAATAATGAAGAATTACATAAATGTTAATATCTGGGTTTGGGCATTGTGTACCGTGTTGAATGGGTCTTGGTCTGGACACGTCTTGGTTAGTTGCAACTTAAATTGCAACGTGAATGGTCTGGCTTCACTTCAGGTCTCACTAAATGGTAATACCGGCATGGCATAATGGTGAGGCTAGATCATTATCGCTAGCTGCCTTCTTATTGACCTAGCTATCAACATAATGGCAGATGTAGCGACGTAGCGGTGGCAGTGATTGTCTTCTTTGTTAGGCGTAGCGACGGTTGCTAGCTTTGTTAGCTAACATTACCTGACACTAATCACCCCCCATACTACTTGTACATCTTGCACACGAACACAGTGCTCGATAAGTCTCAAACTATTTAAGACTTTGTGATCAATGTCTTGTTCTGTAGAGCACTTATCCACCCAAGTACCTCTACAAAATCTTCAATGTGTGCCAAAATGATATCCCCTGACAAGCTATGCTGATCAATTTGATCTACTAAGGCCTAATTTGTTGGATATAAAAATGTGCAACAAAGACAAAGGAAATCAGATTTTCCGGGGAACCCTCTCGTTGCTGCTCCGTGCTGTTTTTGGACTTTGAAGAAGTTGAATTTGGACATAGAATATGATCAGAACTTTGAAAAAAGTATCCACAACAGTCTCTGTCAGTTGTGGATACTATGTAAACTGCAAAGGTAGCCCACATGACCTCAACTTTCTTACTATGATTGCCTCAATGCACTTCATTAAAACGTACAACAGAACTGAAAGCGGTAATTTAGGTGGGGGGAGGGAGGGTTGGGGAGTTTCTTGCACGGGTGTGATTGTCTTTTTCTACTGATACCATCTGGCACTTTTGGCCTTGTTTGAACACACACTGGAGCCCCGTCTTGTAATGTTTCTAATATATATTAAAGAAACTAGGGTTCATCAAAGATTTATTAACTAAGTATCAACTAGCAAACTCCGTCAACATGTGCCTCCAGTTTGGTGTGTGTGTGTCTTCTACTAAAGAACCTGCTGCTATATCGTAAAGATTGTAGGCCTACAGATCACAAGAAAAAAATCAAAAGCTAGTCGTTGCTGCCCTCTGGTGTTCGGAAGTAATAACACCCTCAATCATTACACGTCTCTCCCCCTTTCTCTCTCTTTTTCACTTGTGCCAGTACGCATAATACGGCCGATCAAACTAATGAGTAAATGGCTCGTTATATTGTTTGTTTTATGGTTATTCCGTAATTCCAAAATGAAACAAAACAACGGAAACCAAGCCTTTCCCATAATCTGGTTCGGACATCCAAAATGGACAAAACGATATTACGAGGCCATTTTTTTTTTTTTTTTTTGCAGATACCATCATAAAGGATATGGAATAATCAAACGAGTAAATGGCTCGTTATACCATTTGTGTTATATGGTTATTTCATTATTTAAAAAAAAAACGAAACAACCAAAAACAAGCCGTAATGTGTGTTTGAGTTACTAAAATGACAAAACGATCTTACGGCCCTATTTTACGTTTGTCATCACGGGTTGCAAAATAGAAAAACCAATGGCCACAAGGTACACGGACCCAACTTGTTTCATAATAAAAGGACCCATCTGCAACCGACGCAAGCAAGCACACATCCCCAGAAATTGTACCCTCTCTAGTTACCGCTATTGTTCATTCGCTTGGCTCAATGAAGTAAACCACTCAATCGCAAGAAACGGGTCTCACTAAATTCTGCTTTTATCTATTTAATACCTTAACTTTGACACGACACCTGGGTATGGCCGTGCTAGACCAAATATACAATTAAAGATATAATGAATATAGATACAGCAGATTATAATCAACTGTAGTTATTAATCGAACCTGTTCGGTGAAGCTTGATCGCAGGTTGAGTAACAATGTCCAACAAGCGTTGCAGTCGCGTGCTCTCCTCCTTTGAACGATAAATCTCCTCTTCGAATTTGGCAAACGATTTCTCAGCGGCCGCGAATATCTCCAAAGCTGCCGTTGTTAATCGCTCGTTGAGATAATCCCTGAACACATTTAGTTGAGACATTTTGGTGGTTAAAAACCTCGCATCGTACAAAACTGTAGTTCGATTATGTTAGCTATCTTCTTCATGCGCGTTCTTTCTAACCGGATGTAACTAAACAAGTAAAGCTTTTCCGGTGATCAGTTCACTGGCTTCTTCGAACGAACAGATTCCGGCGCTGTCTGCTGTGGTGGAGTTTGTTAATTCGTTGCTTGACTGCATAGACCCAGAGCCATAGAAAACTATGCCCTTTTCCATTTCAATGGCGATAGGCGGAGTGGACAGTGAAATTAAAAAATTACTCAAGTAAAAGTAATAAGTGGTTCATTTAAAATGTACTTCAAGTAAAAGTTACTTAGTTACATAAAAAAAACTGTTAAACGGGGCGGGGGGATCTCTCCCATGTAGTGAAAATAGGACAAGGGGTCATAAATCCAAAACTATTGTAACGACCCTGTGTTATAGTTATTGCTTTATTGTTTTCATGCATTCAGAGTTCAGGGCAGACAGTAATGTTGGGGGGATGTTGGGTAGGATCTCGTGGGGTTTCTCGTGGGGTTTGGGAAGTTATAAGTAAGAGCTACCAGAGAATGTCTAATATGGAGAGAACTGCCACCAGAGCCTGTTTAAGGAGAGCCTTGCCACTCCATATTAAGCCCCATTATACCGAATTTGGCTGCAGTTCCACCAGAGTTCCACTGGCGGTGATTGCGAGCTAGTGCATGTTGAATGGGAGTCTATGGAGCTAAACGGCTAAATTTGTCTCTTTCGCCTGATTGTCGTTGAGAAATCTCCGATTTGATTGTAGTTTTTGCAAGTTCAACATGGATTATAGGTCGAAAGTTGAATGAACGAGTACTTATGTCCTTTTGATTTCTTACATGGTGAGTCGTTGTTGCCCATAACACGCTAGCATTCTGCTAATGAATGCTGATTGGTTAGTGAAGGACTGATACGACCAGAGCTCCCGCTTGATGGCATCCGAAGCGGAATCAGAATGTCAGAGCATTAGCAACATTAGCAACAACATTAGCAAGCCAAAACTCTTTCTAGCATGTGTATTCACAGGGAGAGCCTAACCTGTCAGCTGTGTTGTCGATGCCTTGACAGAAAAAAGAAAGTGACCAGAGCTTGCCGTAAAGCAGTAGCTCTGGTCGTACGATATGTATGACATCAATGACATTTTCAAAGGCTTTTTAGAACAGAAAGGCGACTTCTAACAGCCAGCAGTGTGTATTTTTTTTGCCTCCCCTTTCGAATTCAAAATTCAAATTACTAGACAAAAAATTATATCCTGAGAAAAGTGGATTTTGAGGGGTATAGTGGAGGTCTATGGAGCTATCCCTCTCTCTGTTTTGGCTTAAGAAGTGGAAAGACGTGTATGAGTTTCTGTTATACTGTTCGTTGCTAGCGTGATGATTTAGCGGCGTGGGCTGTAGCCAGAACAACAGCCCAGTTGGGTAAATAAACAAGTATAACTGTGGACATCCAAGTCGCCTTGACTCGTTCATACGATCATATAGTCATGGTCGTTACACTATTGTTTTCAATTAAAGTAAAATCTATAAAAATGTATAGAAATCTATACAAATGCAATAACAACATAAAACTAGTGCTGTCAAACGATTAAAATATTTAATCACGATTAATCACATTAATGTCATAGTTAACTTGCGATTAATCGCAATTTTTTTTCTACATTTACATTTAGCAGACGCTCTTATCCAGAGCGACTGACAGTAAGTACAGGGACATTCCCCCCGAGGCAAGTAGGGTGAAGTGCCTTGCCCAAGGACACAACGTCATTTGACATGGCCGGGAATCGAACCAGCGACCTTCTGATTACTAGCCCGATTCCCTAACCGCTCAGCCACCTGACTCCCTATCTATTCTAAATGTCCATTGATTTCTTTTTGTCCCATTACTTTTTATCAATTTTTATATATTTTCTTATCAACATGAAAAAGTGATCGGATTTCTTAGTGCAAATGTTTTTTTTTAATTGAAAACAACATTGCAATCGCCTGGCTTTGACGAGGGGGCAGAGAATTCGCATCAGCTGTGTGCTTGGCCATCAGGTGGTATTTCAGACTGGACGTGCTGCGATGATAGCTCAGTTCACAACGACAAAACACACAAATCACTTTGGTCTTGTCAATGGTTTATTGTTATTGTTTGCTACAGAATGCTTAGCCTATCAAGATCAAATGAAGCAGGCAGTGTACATGCTTCAGAGTGGCCTACCTTAATCGATAGGCTAGGCTACTACTGACCATTTACAATAAGTTGTTACGTCAATTATTAATTGGCAGCATTTAGAGCATACTTTGAGTGTAAGGTGTCTTTAAGTAGCCTAACTTTATTGCTTTAGGGGAAATAGGACGAAAATATGTGCAATATTACATTAGCTATTACGGTGCTTGTCCACTGCAGCGACGCGATGCGAGCGACGCGATGTTTTCCATTCATTTTCAATGGAGCCAGGCGAATCGCTTGCGTGGTGCATTGTGGGTAGCGACGCGATGCGATTCAAGCGATTCGAGTTGAGATTTTCTCAACTTGATGCAAATGAGGAGCGATTTTCGCTAGCGATGGCCAATCGGATTGTTTTCCTGTTTCTCGTAACGTAGCAACCATGGTAAACATTTCTAGCTCTCAGTTTCAGAATGGAGGAGAAAATAATTGCTTGTGTAGCTGCTTACCCGGTGTTGTACGACACATCTCTGTATTCGCACAGAGATGTAAAAAAAAAACGATGCATGGCGCAAGGTTGCCGAAGTTGTTGGTGCTTGTACTTTCAAATTCAGTCTAGTCACATTACGTAACTTCGTTCTGTGGTAACTACAGTAGTTGGCTAGCCCGGCTGGAACTCCCTATCGTATCGACAGATTAGCAGACTTTGAGTAATATAATAAAAGTTTTTTACACATGTCAACGTTTATGTCTATTAAACAGTTTTGTATTTTGTATACAAGTTGTATTTTGATCGATGTTGCGAGTATGTAAACCCAAGTCTGCACACTTGGCCATGACAACTAGAACAGTGACTTTAGAGAACTACATTTTACATTAATCTGTTTGAAACGCCCCCGAGAGTGGTGAACTGTGGGAAGGCGAGCGATGGCAAGCGATTTGCGTCGCTGCAGTGGACAAGCACCGTTAGACTATTACAGGGGGGGGGGGGGGGGGGGGGGGTGCAAAACAACTGGGAATAAATACATTGATTAGAAAAAGGAAGAAAAAAAGAATACATATAGATATTTTTTTTGGAGCACCGAAGACCCATTTTGACCCAGGAAAAACCCTACTCAATACAGTAATGTGAGTAAATGTATTTCGTTACTTTCCACCTCTGGAGACCGCAGCAATGTGGGCTGTGAGGGAGAGATCGTCATCCATGGTAACCCCGAGGTTCCTGGCAGAGGAAAGGTTACCTCCCCTTTCTCTGCTTTGCCCACCCAGAGAATTTGGCCCGCTAATGAGAAAATGAGCTATGACCGTACAAGTGCGATATTGGTTTTTCCTTGAGAGACATCATGGCTTGCAAACGACCAAAGCATGGCAGTAGCACAGCCTCTTTCCTCTTCATAGAATTTAAAGCTACAGACACAGAAATGGCGCGTCCTAAGGAAAGCTCATTGCTTGTAGTGGCTGGTTTTTATGTTTGTGTGATTTGAGTTAAGTGTGTAAGGCGTCATCCTCTTGAAGCTGTGAGGGCATTCAGTGTGTGTGTGTGGAGAGCTGCATCTGTCACATTGAGACTTCAACATCTTAGTCAGCTGTCTGCACCCTCACTGTTAAGTTAAACCATTGACTGTAGACATTTTACTGTCTATGAGGTACACACAGGGGCGCCGTATAGGGGGGAAAAGTTAGGACGATTCTAAGGGCCCCTGACTGACAGGGGCCCCAAAAAATAGGCAAAAAGTAATATAAAATTATATTATATAAACCATCATCGAGTATATAATACATTTAAAATATAATAATACAATGAATGATCTCTTTGTTTTTACTTGTGTTTGGCAATAAAGGTTAAATATCCCTATTGACCAAAAAGTAAACATCCATATTGACTGACCATCCCCCTGTATCTGCATGAAATGGTTTGATCCTGCCTTAGCGCACTTATCGGTGACTGTTTAGTTGCAGTCAGTAGACGCGCTAGTCGCCAGAAATAGTGATCACAATGGTTCTAAATTAACTTTTTTGATCACCAGCCAATTTGGCTGGTAAATTTCTAAAGTTACCAGCCAATCAGAATTTCCACTAGCCAAATTCTTTCCGGTGAAAATAAGAACAATGAGTTTCACTGAATGCACTTGATAATTTCATACTCCTGTTAAATTTGCCTGAAAACGCCTAAACAGCATACCCAAATTGAAAGCATTTGGAGTACATGCATGTAAATGACCTCTTTTGAAAGCTGACACTCTGAAGTTATGTCCCCTGTTGTCAGGATCCCTGTCAGCCCTACTGGTGTTGAATAATGCGCAGGACGCATAGACGCACAGACGCACAGACCTAGTTGGCTTTAGAGGGCTGTCAACAGGGCATGGAAGCTCCTATTGGGTCAAGGTGTCAATCAAAAGGGGAGGATTCAACTGACATTTTGATGCCTTCATATCGTAAATACTCCGTTGCTAACCAGAGAAAAGAACACTTATGTGAACAAGTTGTTTCTTCCGTCGGCTAAATTGCATAATGAAACAAAGGATAATGGCTATTCATGAACGTAAAACATTGTATTTGGACGAATGACTTTACATGGTTAGATACTTCGAACCCTTGGGAATGTACGCAGATCAAGTTTTGATGTGTTGTTTGCATACCTGGACGATACGGAACCTTTGAGGGTAAGTAGAGACGTTTGGCTTTGTAAACAACACCAAAGTGGTGACTGGACAAAGACGTTGACTAAACTTGTTGTTGTGACTCGATCTTGAAATGGTTTACATATCTACAAGCACAAGAATCGTAGCTTTACAATGATGTATAACATGTGTAGTAGTCTAAAAAATATATTTATTAACATTTAGTGCGTAGTAACTGGGGGAGGAGGGGGCAGTGTTTCGGGCCCGCGGGCGAGCCTGGTCTAAAAACAGGTTTATTAACATTGTTGGCATGAAAAACACAGAAAATGAAGTAAAATGAAGCATGAAGCAAGGGTATGTGAAATCACCAACACGTGACTAAGTAAGGACACGATTTATTGTAAATGGCTAAAACGTCCATTCGCGTCATGACGAGATTGACTTCTGCCCATGCATTTACAGTAACGTTTTGTCCTAAGCAGGCATTAATTAAACTGACCTAATATACTCTTTATTAAGAACAGTGTATTTACATTACACTAGACTGTGTCAGTAAGCAACATAATTTTTCTTATGCGTAGACTACATGCGGCAATCCTTACAAAACATGACAACATTTTCATTGTCAAACAAGCCATTCCCGACCCGTCAGCCATTTGGCATTACATTTTCTTTTCTTCGTTTCTGTAGTGCTATCAATATCCTCATCCCCTGCCTCGTTCCTCTTCTCGCCCCCAGAAGTTTGTCCTAACCACCGCCGCATTAAGTTAACTTTTTACTTTACTACTCTAGCTAGCTCTTATTACCTCCTATGATCCGCTATGCTTCGTTTGACTTCTTCCTTGTGTTTTCTGATGGACGCTCCGTTCGTTTCTACGGTTTCTCGCGCTGGTTTCACTTCAACTGCGCGCAGCCAATGGGCGTATAAAACGTTATCACGTAGCATTACGGCACAGTGTTCATGGGAAGCTTAGGAAGTACTGCCAGGGGGATAAATGACCGAGAAACGTGCCGAGAACAGAGCCTTATGTATCATTCATCTAATGCCTCATGTATCACCGGCCAAACTGGCTAGTGAGTTTTTATTAACACCCGCCAAAATGAATTTTAACCCGCATTTGGCGGGTTGACAGGTGTTAATTTAGAACCCTGATCACAATGTCGCCTAGTAAATATAAATCAGGTTTTCAAAAAAGTTCAGAGAAAAAAGAGAGAGGAAAGACAAATGTCGGGTCGTAAACACAAATCAGGGGTTCGGAAAAGATCAGAGAAAAAAGAGAGGATAGACTAAAGAGAGGGTTTCAATCAGTAACTCAGTTTTTACCAAGAAAGGTGGGTAGCCAATCTGTGAGTGGTATTAACCTGTTGGTTTAATGTCCATATAAGCTATCTAGCTACCCAGCTAACAAGGGACGTCCTGGGGACGCCATTTTGTTAGCTGGGTACAGTGTTAGCCTCCATTTCATCAACATTTAATCAGTGCAGGGTAACATTTAGCAAGATATTGAGATTAAATAATTGTCCTGACTCCCTGCCCCTTTTAACAGACTTAACAACAGATGAGTCAGCAGCACCCCAGTCTCCCCATTACTATCGAACTCCAAGAAGCAATCCATTAATTGACCCTCCCGCACTACCAGCAGAGGGCGCCAACCGCGACACGTCATATGTCCGATTTGCGATTTGCACCGCGCGGGGGGGGGGGGGGACTTTGAATTTTTTCCATGGGGCCCGAAATTCCTGTCGGCACCCCTGGGTACACAGACAGATTTCCCCTCTTCTACACATTCTTTCTGTCTCATGCATCCACCTCCCCCTTCACAGCAGCAGACCCCACAGGCTAGTCATTCAAAAGTTAGTGTTGTGGCCGAAAACTGTATGAAACTTACCGTCACTGAACTAGTTGAGTGTCCTCACGTGAACTAGCACTGAACTGTCTGAAGGTTTTCCTTAGATAAACTCTGAGTAGGAGGGGATCCCTCTCTGAATTGCTCCTCCCAAGGTTTCTTCAATTTTTTCTCCTGTTGGGAGTTTTCATGGGAGTTTTTCCTTGTCTTCCTTGAGGGTTTAGGTTGTTTGAGGGGCAGTTCTATGGGCGTATGTGAAGCCCTCTGTGACATTCTTGCATGTAAAAAGGGCTATACAAATGCATTTGATTTGATTTGACTAAGAACTGAAGAGTTACCTTAGATGAACTATCAGTAAAAAAAAAAAGATCCAAGATGGCGCCGATGATGGCTGCCTCGGTCGTTAGGTGCGCTCTTTTTTGTCTTGTTTTGTCTGTTAATTCAGTGTTCTGCCAAGATTTCAGGGGTTCTCTTACTAGAGAAGTACTTCTAAACATCAGGACTACAACTCCTGTGGATTTATTTCCCACTTTTCTGCTTCCAGCGGCAGAATTAGTGGGAATTATAGTCAAAGCCACCCTCGGCTTCGTCCTAGCAGTGAAGCGCCGTAGGAGAGGCAAACGAGCCGGTGCTCTGGTGCGACTCCGTCGGCGTGGGGCACGCACAGCGTTACCGGAGATATTTCTCTCCAACGTGCGTTCACTGAGCAACAAACTGGATGAACTTCAGCTACTGGTGTGGAAAAAAAAAGACTTTCATTCATCTTCCGTTTTGTGCTTTACGGAGACATGGCTGAGTGAACTGATCCCAGACTCTGCGCTACAGCTAGCAGGTTTCAAACTGCTGAGAGCGTATCGTGACCCTGTGCTCTCTGGCAAAACGAAAGGCGGTGGTATTTGTTTTTACATTAACAGTGGCTGGTGTGAAGATGTGACAGTGATTCTGCAGCACTGTTCTCCTGATCTGGAATCATTTTTTATTAACTGTAGATCTTTTTACTCGCCACGAGAGTTTGCATCATTCATTCTGGTTGCCGTTTACATGCCTCCGCAGGCTAGCGTCAACGAGGCTCAACGTGTGCTCGCCAGCCAGATACTGAGTGTGGAGCATGAAAATCCGGATTCCTTGGTTATTGTGCTAGGCAACTTTAACAAAGGCAATCTCACTCAAGAACTCCCAAAATATAGACAATTCATCAAATGCCCTACCAGAGAAGGAAACACCTTGGATCACTGCTACTCTACGATCAGCAAAGCATACCATGCGGTCCCCCGAGCAGCACTGGGTCACTCTGACCACGCCATGGTCCACCTGATTCCTGCATACAGGCAGAAGCTAAAGCGCTGTAAGCCTGGGCCCCGTTCGTCGTAAGGGTTGAAGCTAAGTTAATCAATTGTCCCTTTAGCCCGTTAACATTAGCGAGATGAGTGAGAATAGCAAATATCGGTTCGTCAACGGCTGATCCGCATCCAAATCATGTGGTTAATTTCAATCAGGCTAAACTTATCAGGGAAATTGCACGTGCACGTCCTACTTCAAAAGGCAGGAAAGGTCGATCACCAAAACCGTGATTTTCTAACGGTATGATGGCGGAAAATACGAAAGAGAGAGCGGTGATAGGCTATTCTCGCCATCCGAGCAAAACTATTATAATGAGTCACTATAAGACAATAAGCATATATTATCATGGCTAAGTCAAACACCGCCACCGCTGCCAGAGCAAGACAAGCAGCTTGGCAAAAAATTGCCAATAAGCTAAATGCGAAAGTTTTGGGGAAATGTATAGGCTCATTTTAAGTGCCTCATTACCCCAATCAATCAGATCACATTTCTTTAAATGTGCCTGCTGGTATAGGCTTAATGGAAATTAATAATCGAATGAGATCTTGCTAGCGAAAATAATGATCTCAACTCTTTCAGAATAAGTAGGCTAGATAAAAACAAGGCCAAAGAGTATCTAATTGATACGAATTCATAGACAATTATGAGGATATACTGCGCTTATATCATGTAGGCCTACTATATATGTGCATTTAGGCCTATGTGTAAATCCCTCTTTGATTTAATTGACTGGGACATGGCCAGGGAATATGATGAATTGATTCATCAGCTGGTTAAGCGCCAAGTACACTTTTCTTACAGCAACGCATGCTGCGGCTTTACCAATGTTTTCTGCATCGCCTATACTGTATAAAAATGTAGCCTATAGCCTACCTGACGCAAAAAACCTCAAGGCTATGCAGTCTGAAGAACAGTTAAAGTTTCAAGTAGCTTTATTGTCAATTTCTTCACATGTCAAGACATAAAAAGGAATCGATATGACGTTTCCCACTCTCCCACAGTGAAACATATAAAAAGCACAGGCACAACAGATAAGACAAGACATTTCGTAAAACATAGCGTTACATATTCACATACAGCAGCATAAGCTCATAATAAAGCATAAAGCTTGCTGCGGCGTGTGATATTTGTGATGTGCGGCAATGTAGAAGGTCTTGCAAATAAATGAGTCCTTGTCGGCTGAATCGATATCGCTCAAACAAGAACTCATCCGTGTGAAATAAACGATCTTGGCAATCGCGAAGAACTCTATTGGTATGGAAAGCTAATCGAACTAAAATATAGCTCCTTGGTCAACTGGGTCTCTCAAAAAGGGAGCTGCCATGTTATTTTCCAGGGGTGTGGCAAGCTTATCCAGCTACACTTACGTTAGCCTGCTCTGGAGCAGGTTAGTGCTAATTGATATGTTACTATGGTGATTTATCGAAAGTTGCTTCCACGAACCAAAAAGAGGGGCGTTTTTTATCTTAGCCTGAAAATTAGCTCGCTAAACTGCTTAGCGAGCTACGACGAATACCCCCCTGCTGTGAGGACATCAAAACAGTGGACCAGTGAAGCTATGGAGGATCTGCGGGCGTGCTTGGACTGCACTGACTGGGACATGTTCACGACTGCTACCAATAGTCTGGATGAGCTCACAGAGGCTGTGACATCATACATCAGCTTCTGTGAGGACTGCTGTATACCAACACGCACCAGGGTAAGCTACAACAACGACAAACCCTGGTTTACAGCTAAACTCAGAAGGTTGAGGTCAGAGAAAGAGGCCGCGTTTAGGAGTGGGGACAAAGACAGTTTCAAGGAGTCGAGGAACAGGTTTAGCAAGGCGGTGAGGGAGGCTAAACGACTGTACTCAGAGAGACTAAAACACCAATTCTCTGCAAACGACTCTGCTTCTGTCTGGAGAGGGCTCAGGCAGATTACCAACTACAAGCCCAGAGCCCCCCACTCCACTAACGACTCCCGCCTGGCCAACGACCTGAATGAGTTCTACTGCAGATTTGAAAGACAATTGGACAGTCTTGAACTACCCCTTCCCACCCAGGAGGCCTCCCACCTCCCCCCCTCTACAGTGACGACTCTCTCCATTCAGGAGGGTGAAGTTAACAGACTTTTCAAGAGGCAGAATCCCCGCAAAGCAGCTGGGCTGGACTCTGTCTCTCCAGCCACCCTCAAGCACTGCGCTGACCAGCTGTCTCCGGTGTTTACCTACATCTTTAACACCTCCCTTGAGACATGCCATGTGCCAGCCTGTCTCAAGTCCTCCACCATCATCCCTGTGCCCAAAAAGCCAAGGCCAACAGGACATAATGACTACAGACCCGTCGCCCTGACCTCTGTGGTAATGAAGTCTTTCGAGCGCCTGGTGCTGGCACACCTTAAATCCATCACTGACCCTCTACTGGACCCCCTGCAGTTTGCCTACAGAGCCAACAGGTCTGTGGACGATGCAGTTAACATGGCCCTCCACTTCACCCTACAGCACCTGGACTCCCCAGCATCCTATGCCAGGATCCTGTTTGTGGACTTCAGCTCTGCCTTCAATACCATCATCCCCGCCCTGCTTCAGGACAAGCTCTCCCAGCTGAACGTGCCTGAGTCCACCTGCAGGTGGATCACAGACTTCCTGTCTGACAGGAAGCAGTGCGTTAAGCTGGGAACACAAGTCTCTGACTCCCGGTCCATCAGCACCGGATCACCTCAGGGCTGCGTCCTTTCTCCTCTGCTCTTCTCCCTGTACACCAACAGTTGCACCTCCAGTCATCCGTCCGTCAAACTCCTGAAGTTTGCTGACGACACCACCCTTATTGGGCTCATCTCTGGTGGAGACGAGTCTGATTATAGGTGGGAAGCGGCCAACCTGGTGACCTGGTGCAGCCAGAACAACTTAGAGCTCAATGCTCTTAAGACAGTGGAGATGGTTGTGGACTTCAGGAGGAACACAGCCCCACTCACCCCCATCACCCTGTGTGACTCCCCAGTCAACACTGTAGAGTCCTTCCGCTTCCTGGGCACTATCCTCTCCCAGGACCTCAAGTGGGAACTGAACATCAGCTCCCTCATCAAGAAAGCACAACAGAGGATGTACTTCCTTCGGCAGCTGAAGAAGTTCAACCTGCCAAAGACAATGATGGTGCACTTCTACTCAGCCATCATTGAGTCCATCCTCACCTCCTCCATCACCGTCTGGTACGCTGCTGCCACTGCCAAGGACAAGAGCAGACTGCAGCGTATCATCCGCACTGCTGAGAAGGTGATTGGCTGCAATCTGCCTACCCTCGAGGACCTGCACACCTCGAGGACCCTGAGGCGAGCGAGGAAGATTGTGGCCGACTCCTCCCACCCTGGACACTCCCTGTTTCAGTCACTCCCCTCCGGCAGAAGGCTGCGGTCCATCAGGACCAATACCTCACGCCACAAAAACAGTTTCTTCCCTTCCGCTGTTGGCCTCTTCAACAAGGCCAAGGGACCACACTGACTCTAATGACTTCTTGCTTAAAACACACTGCTTTTTGCACTGCATTACAATAATGGTATCTTGTACATTTGTATTTTTTGTAATATTTTTATTTTTGTATTTTTATATTGTAATTTACGGCAACTTATATTTTATTTTATTGTATATTTAATTCTATTCTAATCCCACTTAGTACTGCTAGTTTATGTACCCTTAGTATAGATAGTCCACATATTTAAATTTTAGGTATATGTTTATTGTATGCACCTTCCTGCCAAAGCAAATTCCTTGTCTGTGCAAACTTTCATGGCGAATAAATCCCATTCTGATTCTGATTCTGAGTAACCTAAGAACAAGCCGGCCCAACGCATAAGCGAACTAAGCGGGTGCTTAGGGCCCCCATGGCCACCAGAGGACCCCCAAGAGCACATTAAATTACAGCTTAATTAAAAAAATAGATATATTATGTTATTGGTAATTATACAAATTCGAAGGGTCTCCCAAATCAATTCTGCTTAAGGCCCCATAAAGGCTTGGGTCGGCCCTGAACAAGACACAGCACATAACAAGATCTTAGTTACCTAAGATGAACTGTCACTGACCGAAGGTTAGACCAAGTAATCAGGAGACATGGAGAGGCCAAAACTGACCTTAGATAGCCTCAGTCTGGAGATGGAAAAGAACAACGACACAATTTATTGTAGGACTTTTAGAATGAGAGATTCACTTTGAGTAGAAGTGCTGACTTTAGGAAAATGAAGAGATAACCAGAGCAGGAAATGCCAACTGTTCAATGTTATCCAAGTCACTGAACAAGGAAGTGACGTTCAAACTGAAGACCCTCCTTGACGAGTCACTGACAGATTGCATTTCCATTTTGCACCAAAAAGAGCGTGGTGACAAGTATATGTTAATGCAATAGCCTTGGGGCGCTGTTTCGCTGTCCCACATTGAATTGCTTTTTGACAAATGTTTTCAATTTAAATAAAGAGTCGAAAAAACCTTGTCAATATGAAATGGAATGCAATAAGCGTTCATTCAAAATTGAATTCAAAATAATACAAACTGAATTGCGGATTGCATTTCAATTTGCATATTAAATTGCCATTTGACAACTGCTTTGCCATTTGAATTTAGGATTGCATTGCCACTTTGCACATTGAATTTCATTGAATGAAGAGTCAAATAAACTTCCATTGGAAAAAGGTGTCAATGGACTTTGAGGCTCAATGTCCATTTTACCCACCGAACTGTTGATATATAACCATGACAAGGTAAACTCGGTTTTGCAGTCAATGACCCCTTTAAAAAAGACACCAGGGGTCCATCCTTTTCAGTGTTGTCCAGTGTTTATATCTGGCAAAATGGTTATTTTAAAGGTGACATGACATGAAAACTTCACTTTAGGAGGTTATTTAAAGATCCTGTAAAGTGGAATTAAAAAGGAGTTTCAAGTTCACCACACCACAGAATAATGTGTTATTAACTACCCATCCAAATTCGAATGAAAAAAAACACATACGTTAAATTAGGCTTTGAAATCGTAAGAAAATCAGCAGTCTTCTCTGTTTGAGACTGGGGGGGCATGTCGCCTGAAGGAGCTGAAGCTCGGCCCGCTTGCTGGAAGGCGCCGCCTCTCTCAAGTAAGCTACCTACGACCCAGATAATGGACGCTACGTCAAGCCGAACAAAACAGTATAGAATTAGAATGTATTTGTTCAATGAGTGAAACATACAGATGCATATAAATGAAATATTCCCCTGAGCTGTAACACAGGAGTAAACATTTACAGCAGAGACAGCAGACAGTGAGCTCTCCAACTACTTCTAGCACATTAGCTACCATTTCACCAAAATACCATCATTCTACACCGAGTAGCCTATTATCAAGTTAGCGGTTTGCACTAATTATAGCAGAGATACCTCTGGAAAAGTTATCTAATATAATTATAACAAGCACACAGAACTGAGTGATGAACTGCTGGCGGCGGTGGATGGTCCAGGTGCGACCGAAGGATGAACGGCCGGGGGGGGCGATGCTCGGTACGGCTCTGCGCTGCAAGAGAAGCCGTGTGTTGGTGAACCCCGTCTGTCTCTGGTCCATGTTAAAACTGTCCGCCGTGAAATGGTCAGTGGCGCAGAGGCGGCTGTTGGAGTTTAGCTTCTTGCATCCAGGGAAGATGCAGTTGCGGGTGGTGGGAGACATCCTGAAGCTAGCTATCTAGCTGATGTAAGCTACAATAACAGTACAGCAGGAGGAACCATTCAGTGATCTGACGTAGATGAGGCGAAATTACGTAGATAGGGCATTTTTCGGCTCCGCCCATTAAAACCTGATCTGAAAACGGAAGAGAAACCGTTCTTCGGTCTAACTCCACATTTCAGTGCGACAAAGTTTTAGCGCTTTGCACATGCTTTCAGGAACTCATTTCACACGTATATAATGTACTTAGAAGCAAAACATGGAATTTACTTTACAGGATCTTTAACATTAATATGAGTTCCCCTAGCCTGCCTTTGGTCCCCCAGTGGCTAGAATTTTCGATAGGTGTAAACCAAGCCCTGGGTGTTCTTCTCCGCCTTTGAGAAAATGAAGGCTCAATTGCTTTGTTTGAAAATCTCCTCCTTGTGACGTCACAAGGAGGAAGATTACCTCCCCTCTCTCTGCTTTGCCCGCCCAGAGAATCTGGTAAAAGTGTTTTTATCCTCGAGAGACATCATGGCTTGCATACGAACGAAGCATTACATTTGCTCAGTTTGGATGTACAAAAGCTGGGAGTCAGATGGCTGAGCGGTGAGGGAATCGGGCTAGTAATCCGAAGGTTGCCAGTTCGATTCCCGGTCATGCCAACTGACGTTGTGTCCTTGGGCAAGGCACTTCACCCTACTTGCCTGTACTTACTGTAAGTCGCTCTGGATAAGAGCGTCTGCTAAATGACTAAATGTAAAATGTAAATGTAAAAGAAAACAACAATCTTTTTACAGTTCCTTCATCCGAGCCTCTGAAGACCCAGTGTCTTAATTGAATTTTCTCTGGAAATGCGCCTACACAACTTCTGTTGTGTAGGCGCATTTGTTTTGTATGTCTGCGCCAAACACTTCAGCCACGACCGTTTCCTCAACTTGAGCTAATACAAAACTGGCCTTGCTGAAATTAAATTCTGGATCAGTACGAACTCTCCTTCGTCCAGCTACTAACCTCGGACAAGTAAGTTAACTAACGCTATATCATTTTGTAGCTTTACTGTATATGGTTACCTAGCTTGCTACCCTTAGAATGTGGCTGTAACATTAGCTCTGCAGCTAACAGCTGAGTTACAGTCGCTAATGTAAAGGTAGATAGCATCAAGTATGTGTGTGAATACGCATGATGTGTAGCATTCCCGGCTGAACAGATGCGATTCACTCTCAATAACTGATGTTAAAGAAGAATTTATTTTCCCCCCAAAAAAACACCTTCCAAAACACCGTAAGAGCTTGTGCCCTTCATCAGCCAGGAGCTAAGAGGTAGAAATCAACTCGTTTGTAGTTATATTCAGTCTGCAACCGTAAATTCGTCTCGCTTTACTCACTGGTAGCATTTAATGGTGTGTCACATGAAAAGTGCGCCAACATATACAAAGCGTGCGCCCGCTGAACTTCCTTTCACGGGCTTCAAAATAAAAGCATGTCAGATAAGTAACAGATGCTGTTGTAAAACAAATAAATACAATGTAAATATTGAGAATTCAGCGAGAGACGGCCCACTTCAGAGATAGGGAGATTTAATGGTCTTTTACATGATGTAACGTGAGTGTTGTACACTTCTTTGTTATTTGGATAACCGTTCTGCTGTTGGTGTTATGGCGCACGCGATATCCGCCTTTCCCCTCATTGAAATGACTGAGTGTGTACCTCTGCAAACCAGGGTTATCAGATGAGAATGGGCAAATTCGAGGCATCTTACAGCAACGGGGCTACAGCCATTGCGATACATCCATTGTAAACATTAGCGCATGGTGCCGCCCCTCCGCTCCTCATTAGCATTTAAAGCTACAGACACCAAAACTGAGGAAAGCTCCTTGTGGGACTGCTAGTAGTGGCTGTAATTCTGCACCAAGGCTGAATTTCGGGAAAGAGACTTCTGATACAGTATTAGGGGACCACTAAGGCCTATATAAAAGCATCCAAAAACAGCATGTCATGTCACCTTTAATAGTTGGTTATAGTTAGTAACTCATGAAATAATCCTATTCTTTACACATAATTTACATCCGGAGATGGTTGTGCAAGATTTTATATTGAATTTAACATATTCTGGCCAAAATAGTAGTCTAAAATCAATTGAAAAAAGTAACGTTTTGGACTATTTTATATATATAAGCATATATCATATATATCAAGCATATAGACCAATTATTTGTTTATAAACATTCGGGATGCGCGCGCAATGTGGCTGCAGAAAACCAGGAAAGGATAGCCTTTATAATGGCTAGAGAAGTACACGGATTATACAAATAGCTCGATTTAAAAAGACCAAAAAAGTCGAGGAGGACATAGCCTGGTCCTAACCACTCTCGTACATTTCATTTGTACAGAGAGTCTGGCCTCGCTCCATTGACAAGCGTTGACTTCCTTGTAGGTGGGTACTCTGTTGAAGTTTAAAACGATTGGATCTGCCCAGAGCCACTCTGATGCCATAACCAATCGCTAGCGTTCGCCTTAGCCAATTCCTTCACCACTACTGTAACAGAGCTAGCTGCCTTAGCTGGAAAATCAAAACTTTTCCCGAACCTCGTGGGGAGGAGGGCCACAACATCATGGCCACCAACAAAACTCATCAAAACTTGTTCTTGCTCTGGCTTTAGCTTATGGATATTCGGCAGCGTTGCCACAACGGACCGAATGGCTTCGCTCGCATCTTTGTCCGCCGCCATTATGGAACTACAACACAAACTAGCGCACAACATCAACGTCATCGTTCTCAGCCACTCCCTCTTTTCGCTGATTGGCCGGTAGAAAATGTGTACAATGGTATGATTTTAACTAGCTCTGTTATACCAGACAGTAACGACGACGTGTATTCTTCATTATCTCATGTAACTTTATTAACCATCTCCCGCCTCGTACATTAGTCATTACTCAAAGGTCAAGCGCACCCTAGTGGCCTGACGTTCCACTACATCCCCCCCTTTTAGGTCATTAACCATATTCCTGTTAACACTTCATTTAACTCTCAATAATCTGGCCACAGAACAAACCACATTTCAGCATAGTGCATTTCCATCAAACATGA
This sequence comes from Osmerus mordax, assembly GCF_038355195.1. Classification (NCBI taxonomy): domain Eukaryota; kingdom Metazoa; phylum Chordata; class Actinopteri; order Osmeriformes; family Osmeridae; genus Osmerus; species Osmerus mordax. Next base: position 1,470,543 of record NC_090050.1, on the reverse strand, counting down.
ACAACATGTGTATAACATTCTTTAGTGTTTTTCTTTTCCTAACCTTGAAGGAATGGGTAGACTACCAAAACCTTCCGGCTCTGCTGCAGGGGGTTATTCTGCCCTTTTTCAAAGCAGGCCTACTAAGCTACAATGTTGTGTGTGTGTTACCAGTCCAGTCTTTCAGGTGGGCGGGAGACTCTCCCGTATCTGGTCAGTCATATTAGAGTCGGGCTGGTCTTCCTGCGGCTGGCCCGGTTCTGGAAGAACAGTCAGCTGAGCCCGGTTTCTTCTCAGCGTTCCCAGCTCCGTCTCCACATTGTATGATTTTGGAGATTATGCCAGTTCTTGGACTGTTCCAGTGGTCTTTGCCGTCCTGATCCATACCATCTGGCCTGGTTCAAGTATCGGCAACTCTTTTGCTCTGTGTCTTGCTCCATACGCTTCCTTTTGATTCTCTTTCAGCTTTGTGTCTTTTCTTCTGAAAACTTGGAGATCTGGCCACTTTGGCTTGAGAGTTTGTGGTGGGACTGGAACTGTAGATTTCAATTTTCGTCCCATCAGAAGTTCTGCAGGTGAGACTCTGTGAGCTAATGGGGTTGTTCTTGTCACGGCCACAGCCGTGCCCCCTCCGGTTTCAGTTTTATGTCCTGCCCTAGTGTTTCCCTGTCATTGTCTTCACCTGTTCTCGTTAGCATTATTGTGTCCACCTGTGTGTCGTTTGGTTCTGTGTATTTAGGTTTCTGTTTTGTGTCCAGTCTTTGTCTTGTCCTTACAATACCTGTCCCTGTGAGTGCCCTATCTGTTCCCAGTTTTTTGAGAATTAAAACCCTTGTTTCGACCATGCCTCGCATCTCTCGTGCATTTGTGTCCTACCCCTCCTCACACCCTGACAGTTCTGTAGGCTAAGAGAGCTCTCTGATCTTGATTCTTACTCATTATCTGCTTCATGGTTCTGACCGCTCTCTCCGCCTCCCCGTTGCTCTGGGGGTATCTGGGGCTACTAGTGACATTTTCAAAATCATATTCTTGGGCAAATGCTAAGAACTCAGATGAGGCGAACTGCGGCCCATTGTCCGTCACTAATACAGGGATGCCAAATCTGGCGATGATGACTTTCAGTCTCTCCACTGTGGTTGCAGTTGTGAGGGTCGGCAGATTGGCTTCTTCAATGTACCTGGATAAATATTCAATCACTACCAGGTAGTGTCCTTTCCCCCACTGAAAGATGTCTGCAGCTAACCTCTGCCATGGTCTAGCTGGTAACGGTGTTGTGATCAGTGGCTCTGTGTGGTAAGCAGAGTATTGGCAGCATACCTCGCATCTTTCCACCAGCTCTCTGATGTCTCTTGATAACCCTGGCCACCACATGGATTGCTGTGCTCTGGCAAAGCATTTTGTAATTCCCTGATGGCCATGGTGTATTCTCTCGAGCATCTCTGCGCATCGGAGCTTCGTTTTCCCTTCAGGAGGATCCCATCAGCCACATGTATGTCTGCTCTGTATGGCCAATACGGTAGCAGAATCTCAGGAACTGCTTTCCTCTGCACGGGCCACCCTCTGTCTGTGTATGCTCTGAGTTGTGTCATTGTACCCTCTCTGTTCTGTAAGTTTTTTATCTGTTCCAATTTTGTTTTTGTTGCAGCTATATGTTCCATGACGTGGTCAATGTAGACTTGGCACTCTCTTTCCAGGCTGTCACATTCTGTGCTGTTTCAGGTCCAAGGGGTGCTCGTGACAACACGTCAGCTGCCACCAGCTGTTTTCCTGGCACCAGCTGTTTTCCTGGCACATGAATGATCTTGTACGTGAATCTCATCATTCTCAATCTGAATCTGAGAATACGTGGCGGTAAATCATCCAGCGGACGGGTGCCTAGCAATGAGATGAGAGGCTTGTGGCCTGTACGCACGGTAAAGTCTAATCCCAGGAGGTAGGCACTCAGTCGCTCACACGCCCAGGTCAGAGCAAGGGCCTCCTTCTCAATTTGTGCATATCGAGTTTCTGTGAGAGTTACTTCTGGATATGTACACCACTGGTCTGAATTCTCCATCTGTCTGTCTCTGCATTAACACTCCTCCCAGGCCATAAGACGATGCATTGGCTGAGACAAGTGTTTCTCGCTTTGAATTGTATTGAGCTAAGACAGTTGGTGAACTCAGCTCTTCCTTAACTGCCTCAAAAGCAGTCTTTTGTTGAATGTCCCACGTCCACGTGCAGTCATTCTTAACCCTTGTGTTATCTTCGGGTCATTCTGACCCATCAGTCATTGTGACCCACCGTCGTATTGCGACAAATTTACCTCATACAAAAACAAAGTGAAGCATTTTCTTTTAACTGTCGGGCTGTCTCAGACCCCCCACATTGGAATGGTTAAAAGAAAATTATTTGTATTTGTTTTTGTATTGGGTAAAATTGGGTAAACACAACGATGGTTCGTTATGAACCTTTGGGTCATGTGACTCGAAGGCAGCGCAAGGGTTGAGCAAATCTCTCAGGGGTTTTGTGAGAGTGGGCAGATGAGGTGAAAACTTTCCGACATAATTCACCATACCCATGAAGCGCCTCACGCTTTCAACGTTTTGTGGTTCGGGCATGTTCAGAATTGCTTTAATTTTGTCTGGATCAGCCTCTATCCCCTGAGCACTGATTTTATGTCCCAGGAATTTCACTTGTTTCATCCCAAACTCACATTTTTCATTTAGGGTCATACCCGCGCTCTCAAACTTCCTGAGGACCTCACCCAGCCTGTCGTCATGTTCAGTTTCATCCTTGCCGAACACTAATACGTCATCGGCATGGCACAGTGTTCCTGGTGTGCCTGCAACGATCTGGGAGATTCTCAGCTGGAAATGTTCCGGAGCTGAAGAGATTCTGAATGGGAGTCTCCTGAAACAATACCTCCCAAAAGGAGTGATGAATGTTGTTAAGGGCTTTAAGAGTCTTTGTGCAAGGGTATTTGCCAAAATCCTGAAGTGGCATCCAGTTTTGAGAAAACTACGGCTCCCTCAACCTTTGCTAGAGTTTCATCCACAGCTGGCAGTATGTGTCTCTCGCGACGCACACTTTCATTGAGCGTCGTTAGATCTACACAGATCCTGATGTTTCCGTTAGGCTTTGGGACAACCACTATCCCTGCACACCACTCGGTCGGCTCTTGGATTTCTCGGATGACGTCCATAGTTTCCATTCTCTGGAGCTCTGACTTCACTTTATCCATGAGGGGTAATGCTACACGTCTAGGAGCTGATAGGGCATATGGCATTGCACCGTCTGCTAACTCAATCTTATAGCTACCTTGTAGCTTCCCTAAGCCTAAGAAAACCTTTGGGAACATTGTCTTATATTTGTTTCCCATGGCTTGGACTGCTGCCACCTGCTGGAGCAGCGGTAGACTCTGAATAGCAGGGAGACCTAGCAGTGGCATCACTAGATCCTGGACTACAAATATTTCTTGCTCTGTTGTCTGTTTTCCCTTTTTAACCCTTGTGCTGCCTTCGGGTCACATGACCCAAAGGTTCACAACGAACCATCGTTGTGTTTACCCAATTTTCCCAATACAAAAACAAATAAATCTTGTTCTTTTTGCTTTCTCTGACGATTTTGTCACCAGATTTGCATTGGTCTCACACGCAAAAGTGTGTGAACAATAGGCATAAACATAAGAAACACTAACAATGCGTGTCCACTGCAGCGATGCGATGGGAGCGACAACATGTTTTCCATTCATTTTCAATGGAGCCAGGCGAATCGCTTGCGTGGTGTATTGTGGGTAGCGACGCGACCGAGTTGAGATTTTCTCAACTTTATGCAAATTAGCAATTTTCGCTAGCGATGGCCAATCGGAGTGTTTTCTTGTTTCTCGTAACGTAGCAACCATGGTGAACATTTCTAGCTTTCTAGGTTTCAAGGTGGAGGAGAAACTAATCGTTTGTGTGGCTGCTTACCCAGTCCTGTACGATACATAGCTGTATTCGTACAGAGATGTTAATAAAAAACGATGCATGGCGCAAGGTTGCCGAGGTTGTTGGTGCTTGTACTTTCAAATTCAGACTAGTCACATTACGTAACTTCGTTCTGTGGTAACTAGCTAGCTAGCCCGGCTGGAACTCCCTATCGTATCGACAGATTAGCAGACTTTGAGTAATATAATAAAACGTTTTTTACACGTCAATGTTTGTCTATTAAACAGTTTTGTATTTTGTATACAAGTTGTATTTTGATCGATGTTGTGAGTACGTAAACCCAAGTCTGCACACTTGGCCATGACAACTACAACAGTGACTTTAGAGAACTACATTCTACATTAATCTGTTTGAAACGCCCCCGAGCGTGGTGAACTGTGGGAAGGCGAGCGATGGCAAGCGATTCGCGTCGCTGCAGTGGATACGCACTGTAACAGTGCGTTTACACTGCAGCGACGCGATGTTTACCATGGTTGCTATGTTACGAGAAACAAAAAAACACTGCGATTGGCCATCGCTGGCGAAAATCGCTCCTCATTTGCATAAAGTTCACCACGCGAGCGATTCGCCTGGCTCCATTGAAAATGAATGGAAAACATGTTGTCGCTCGCATCGCGTCGCTGCAGTGTAAACGCACCGTAACGTGCAAGGTCCCATCCTCTATTTGACAACCATATCCATCCATGTTGACAAAAAGCAGCTACCTTATTGGTGTAGAAGGATCACGTGTCGAACCGCGCAACCAAAATCCTATTACGCTCTGAAGAAACTAGTTCTGCATAAAACATAGACGCATCGACAATCGACTGGAATTTCAGCGACAAACTTTTTTTTGGTAGCTTAGCAGGACTCTTTTTTATGAGCTAAAGATTGTGTAGATGCCAGACTGTGGAGCGGGTTGAAACGATAACGCCTGGGACACAATGGCTGCGAAGCGCCTGGACGCGCCGCGCAGCGCCACGATCGGCTACGACTGACCAAAAGCTGTTCACACCAGACGCGCATTTCTCTGCGCCGGGTCACCAAGCCTTTCAGCTACTCTGAGCATTGGCAATATCCCAGCATTGATCCTTATCTACGTTGTCCTTGTAAAATTGTTGCTGACATACAACAACTCCCTGTGCTTTTCAACTTCGAGAATTCATTTGATGCTGATTTTAGAAATCGACTTGGGGGTTCTCTCTCGGTAGGCTATGTCTGCTTGTGTGTTGTGTGCAACACGTGACAACTCGTTTCTCTCAAACAAACAAAACAACTACGGGCATGCTAGCTCAACGGATCAATCCGTTTATTTTCATTCGTTTTCATCAGGGTAACCACATGTAAAGTGGGGAGTCAGGTGGCTGAGCGGTTAGGGAAGCGGGCTAGTAATCAGAAGGTTGCCAGTTCGATTCCTGGCTGTGCAAAATGACGTTGTGTCCTTGGGCAAGGCACTTCACCCTACTTGCCTCGGGGGGTATGTCCCTGTACTTACTGTAAGTCGCTCTGGATAAGTGTCTGCTAAATTACTAAATGTAAAGGACGTTCGTTACCAACATTGTGTAATTATAAAGTCTACAACTTTACAAATGTTCACCGTAGTCTACAATTAATGGAGTAAAATCTTAATAACATGTTTTTTTATTCAAATATATCAACTAGTATGGTGTATTTCATCATCCTGCAGCCGATTTCGCAAGCGTCTTGCGAAAAAATTCGACCAGCTGCTGAAACGATCGCTGCAGATCGCAGGCGATCGCAGGCAATCGCGGCGCTTTGCAGCCAGTGTGGTCGGTCCCATTTGGTAACATGGGCGCCGAAAGAAAAAAGGAGGCGCGTCCAGGCGCGTCGCAGCAGATCGCAGCCGATCGCAGGCAGTGTGTCCCAGGCGTAACATAAACGGAGAACCATAAACGCAGTCTATCCGTCCGTATCCGTGCGCCCGCCCATCCGTAAACGGAGACGCAGAAGCATATTGCGGCCTTCAGTCAGACTCGGGTCGCTCACTGGCAGTGTACACAATGTTGTATTTCACTCCATTCTACACTATAAACGTCAGGGAGGACTGCCTTATGTAGATACAAGCCTGCTGAAGATAGCCAGCATCTCGGATTTCTTTAACCAAGCCTGTTTCATTCATCATTTGCCTGAGAAAGCGACCTCCGTTAGCCACGCTAGTTTTGCCTGATCACTTGGTCAGGCTATTTAAACGTATCGGGTTATGTGACTTTTGTGCATGGACAAATGAAACGTAAATGTACTTGTCCAAAGGACAAGTACATTTACTGAAAAAGTTCATGTCAATCCCTGAAATCCAGTGGCCAGAGATATATGATGACCTGATCGACACTCCAAGTGTATTATACCCGGGAGAAGTTCGTCTTTTGCATCCGACATGCGCAGTTGAGCATGCTTGACAGTCGTGTGACGTAGGGTGATAATTGGTCTATACGTTCAACGAATCCGTCCGACTCCGTTCGTCCGTCTGTCCGTAAACGGAGTCGGAGAAGCATATTGCGGCCTTTACGAACAAAGCAGTGGTTTCTTTGAGACGCTGGCCAAGACGCTCTTGAACACAGCTCTATTAAACAACAGGAAACAGTAACGGAAGTAACAGGTGTGTTTCATTCTGACAGCAGCTGTATTAGCTTGTTAGCAAGCTAGCGTAGCAGCAGCGGTGGGACTTGTTGTTGATCTCTTCTACTAGATACTTCGCAGAGGGATTGTCCACTGAGCTCGAAAGTGACATTCAATTGGAGATTCACAGCTGAGACATAAAGAGGAGTCATTTCTTTGTGTTTGTGCTTCGTCTTCCTTCGTTCTGGTTTATTCCTCAGGTCAGTAGACTTGCTCCTTGGCGCGGCGGCAGGCGTACCGTTGCTAGCTACCGATCTGCTTGTCAGCGTACTGTACTAGTGTACAGTGTCGGGGAGGTTTGAACCTGATTATGTGTACTTGATGGGGAGATGGACATCTAAGTATTAAAATGAAAAAGGGGGTGCAAGGTAAATAATTATAGTGTGGACGGGCATTCATTTGATGCGTATACTCTGACTTATCGCTAACCTATCTGAGATGTTAGGGACAATACCGTAACTGAGATGTTACCGTTTGTTTTGATTATCTTTTAGCTAACTTTTAGTTCCATCGGTAACTCAGATCGGATCACAAATGGGCTGGCTGATGTCCCAGCATCTTCACTACCTACTTGTATTATTCATTATACAAATGAACATAGTACTGCCTAGGGACTGGACCATTGTAGACTTGTGTAGCAGGCTCGTCGAGATTTCCCTATAAACGCCAATCCATGTTGTCCATCTTCCCTAGTAAGAACAATACTGTGTGCTAGAGAGATAAGAAAAACAGACAAGAATGCTGACACGTGTTTGCATCTGCTTTAATGACGGCAGCAGTCTTGCTTTTGAGTCCTTTACCAAACTTACATTGCCTGCATTCCCTGAAGGGTTTTGGTCGTGATCTACCGCAGCATAAACATGGAACTGGAATTATGGTTAGGGGTTGGTAACCGTAACCCTCTCCTCCCAACTCCAGCGCGCGGCCCCATTGTGGATCCCCAGCTTCCGACGGCGGCGGGGGAGGCAGAGGCAGCCTGAGGCAGAGCCCGGGGGGCTCCATGAGCAGGACAGGGTACCAGCAGCAGGGGGGGGCGCTGCGGTGGCGGCGAGCCTCAGCCCAGGACAGGGCCGCTGGGCAGGGCGGAGGCGTGGAGGCGGCTTGCTGGCTAGCACCCGGAGCTCTGCGCCGCCTCATCGAGCTCCCTGCTCCACCGCTGTCCAGACACCAGCTGAAGAGGCTGGAGGAGCACAGGTGAGACACATTGAGCCAGTGATACTTTTTTTGTAGTTTTGGCTCTTTACTATATTACAGACAACATACTTTAGACGGTCGTTGCATGTAAAGCATATGCAACCAGATATAGGTACGTATTAAGTTGTTGAGTTGCGCCATAAAGTGGGGCTACAAAGTCAGTGATACTTACATGGTTCACAGAGGAAAATAACCTTAAATTATAGCTGTATGCACTGTAAATGTATTATAAAAAAATAAAAAATAAACTTACAAAGTGCTTGTGAAGTGTTAGCGTGTGCAGGTACAGTAGTGTACAGTATTAACCAGCGTATGTGTGTGCAGGTACAGCAGTTCTGGCTGCTCTCTCCTGGAGCCCCTGATGCAGCGCTACTGGGAGTGGCTGGTGGGCCGTGTCCCTGCCTGGATCGCCCCCAACCTCATCACCATCGTGGGCCTGGCCACCAACGTCTTCACCACCCTGGTGCTGGTCTACTACTGCCCCACCGCTACTGAGCAGGTTTGTGTCTCCTCCACCCTGGTCTACTACTGCTACTGAGCAGGTTTGTGTCTCCTCCACCCTGGTCTACTACTGCTACTGAGCAGGTTTGTGTCTCCTCCACCCTGGTCTACTACTGCTACTGAGCAGGTTTGTGTCTCCTCCACCCTGGTCTACTACTGCTACTGAGCAGGTTTGTGTCTCCTCCACCCTGGTCTACTACTGCTACTGAGCAGGTTCGTGTCTCCTCCACCCTGGTCTACTACTGCTACTGAGCAGGTTTGTGTCTCCTCCACCCTGGTCTACTACTGCTACTGAGCAGGTGGGCACACATGTTTTACAAACAAAGCTACACTGTTGGCAAACACTGAACGTAGGAGGCTGTAGTAGTTAAGTATCTAAACTAAACTGTCAGTTGACAGGCTGGGGTGGCATTGTCAGTATGCAACTGGTACGTGCTAGCAAAAGTTTTAACGGTACTTTAAACAATTCATCGACCTTTATCAGTCAAGTAAATGAATGGTACCTGTCAGTGTCTTGGCTGCTGTGTTGTAGCAGCAAGAGTACAGTTTTATCGCCACATGTTTGTTTACGCTCTCTCAGCTAGACGAGCGCTTGGCATAGTTCAGGTCTTCTGTTCTAGAAGGACACCCCGTGCCCAGGGGGCTCAGGTTACCGCCAGGCCGCATCTGATACCCCCCACCCCACCCCACCCCCAAGAGCCCTGAGTTGACACTTGTTTTAAGAACATGCCCAGACAGGGCTAATTTGGCTACTACTGTACACATTTTACATAATGTAACCCTGTGAGGTTTAGTCTCTAAGGTCAACATGGGCCTTGGAATAGTTGAGAGGATTAAAGCAGTTAGGAAGTGAAGAAACTCTTGTTTACCGTACAAACACCACAGTCAGTATTACCGAGGCCAGGTTCGTCTAGCCCTTCTCAGGCTACAAATACCCAGATGCTACTTTATTTCAACTAGTCTACCTTACTTGCTCTTGATGGCACCCCTTTCTTAACATAGCTAAATAAATCACATTAACATAATTCAGTTACTTTAAAAATATGTAAATATGCTGGTGAGCTAACATTAGATTTGAGGTATGAGGAGAAGGAGAGTCCTCCTCAGTAGAATCTGTTTTCAGGCGTCAGATGTGCTGCATGGTAGGATAGTAGTCTGGCAGCTGAATACTCTGCTGGAGTCAAAGGCAAGATGGGGGAAGACACTGCGAAATGTGGTAAAACTTGTTTTACTCTCTAAAAATGGAACAGCTTCCATCTCTTTCTCTGGTCCAGACCTTCCCTTACCTTAGTTCCCTTGTGTAGGACAAAGGTTGAGAACTACAAAGGCATAATGGCTTACAAGGTGTTTATCTATTTGTTTGCAACCTACTCTGCTCTGGTCACATAGGGTGACTCTAGTACAACCTGGACTAGAGAAAGGAGTCATCATTCTAAGACATGTTGCTCTTCCCACGCGTCATACTTCACACGTTTGACCTTCATGTTGTCAGGCTCAGGTCAACATCAGGTTGATAAATGTCACTAAGTGAGCTGCCCATGTCCCAGAATGCCCTGACCTCTTAAAAGGGGCGTAGAGTCCAGGAGTTCCATGTGTCCTGTTACTGACAGCGAGTTGGACCTGAGTGATGGATAACACCAGCAGAGCCAGAGAGAGGCCAGGGTACAGCAGTGCAGTGTTTGGTATGAACAGCATGCAAATTACCTGTAGGGTATGAATTAAATCTGACTAAATCAACCAAGTTTTACTCATTATCTTTATTTGTGTTATTTTATCAGTTGTTGGTACATTTTAGTCAGATTTATGAGGAAGCTTTTACATTTGGATGAATAATGTTGTTGTCTCTCCTGTCTGCTGTAGTAGGTAATGTGTTGTGTTCCTCCAGGCACCTCTGTGGGCATACCTGCTATGTGCGGTGGGCCTGTTTGTGTACCAATCACTGGACGCCATCGACGGAAAGCAGGCCAGACGAACCAATAGCAGCTCTCCGCTGGGCGAGCTATTCGATCATGGCTGTGACTCTCTTTCCACGGGTAACTACGCCCCTACATGCAGGGGAGCTGTTTCTCCGTATGTGTGTGCTAAGACGTGTCCTCTCTCAACAGTGTTTGTGGTTCTGGGTACGAGCATCACCGTGCAGCTGGGAACCAACCCTGACTGGATGTTCTTCTGCTGCTTCGCTGGCATGTTCATGTTCTACTGCGCCCACTGGCAGACGTATGTCTCTGGAACCCTGCGCTTTGGCATGTAAGTGTGTGTGTGTGTGTCTCCTTAGGAGGAGTTAGAGAACATGGAGAGGGAGGGTCGAAGGAGGCTGTACAGAAGCTCATTAAGGGGGGGGGGTTGCTCACAGTGGAGATTATCCTCCCCTTCCATAACTCTCCTGGCCTTTAATACGGAGCTCATTTGCAAAAAGCTTTGGAGAAGTTGATCCAGGGTTGTAGCAACCCATTTGTATTAGTTGTGTTTTATGTGTACGTATAATGGTGTGAAATATGAAATGATTTGACAAATGTAACTTCAGTGCAGTTCAGAGGTGTGTTTGTGTGTGTAGATTTGACGTTACAGATCTGTCTAGCGGTGTTACATATGTTTACAGCTCTGGTGGGACCACGGCTGTGGAACTTACCGGTAATCCTCTCAGCCAATCAGTAGCCTGCTTCCCTGCATCCTCTGAGCTGTGGGGGGTCGCCGAGCGCCTGCTGAATGAGACTCTGTGGTCTCTCCACTAACCCTGCTCGCTTGTCTCTGCTTGTCTCTCCTGTGGTGTAGCATTGATGTGACCGAGGTGCAGATCTTCATCATAATCATGTATTTGCTGGCTGCCGTGGGAGGATCCACGTTTTGGCAGATTCTGGTAATCGTCTCAATCACCCACCGTTGGGACTACATCAGATACATAGAATAAATTGAATGACGATAACACTACTAACGCCAACCAGAACAAATTTATCAGCAAAACATTTGAATATTAATTTACAAAAATGTTCTGTTGTGTTTGGCAGTGTTAACAAAATGTATAAACATGACGAGTAGTGAACACTGTTTTCAATGTAACCACGTCATGTGACCATACACACTTTGTTGAACTCGACAGATTCCTGTCATAAACATCCAGATGAAGATCGTTCCTGCCATCTGCACCTTCATAGGAGCCATGTTTTCCTGTACAAACTACTTCCGTGTTATCTTCACTGGAGGTGTGGGGAAAAATGGATCGACAATAGCAGTGAGTTCTAACCCTATTGTAACGGTATCTGTTCCTGCTCGCAGCATGTGTTCTGTACAGCGGTGGTACCTTAGAGCTAGGTGGAACCCTTCCTAACAGTCTACCTCACAGATTTGTAATTTCACAGTTTACATTTGCGAATGTAGGGTTCCTTTGCATACCTATCACATCCTCTAAAATGTGTGTGTGTGTGTGTGCGTGTCAGGGAACCAGTGTTCTGTCTCCCGTGTTCCACATCGGCTCAGTAATAGTGCTGGCAATGATGATCTACAAGAAATCTGCCGTTCAGCTCTTCCAGAAGCACCCCTGTCTTTATATTCTTGCCTTTGGCTTTGTGTCAGCCAAGATCACCAATAAATTAGTTGTAAGTATAGCTTAATGTATACTTCTACCACGTTGTATCACGAGGGTCATAATGGGGAGTGTTAATAATACATTTGATTTGTAATGTGTCTTTGCAAATAAGATTGTGTTGACTCCTGCCTGTTTTCTCCTTAGGTAGCACATATGACAAAAAGTGAGATGCATCTCCATGATTTAGCATTCCTGGGGCCAGGCCTGCTGTTCCTGGATCAGTATTTCAACAGTTTTATTGATGAATACCTGGTGCTGTGGATTGCACTGGTAGGTACACAGCCAGCCTACATCTTCAGTTAAAACGCAACTGAATTAATATGACCAATCTAGTCTCATGTAGAATTTGCTGACATGCAACTTGTTTGACACTGATTTAGAATCAAAGCAGGCATGAGGCATTTATGGGGCAGAATTAAATGTTGTCTCTTATGTTGTATTTAAAAGCCGAGTGAGATTGTTTATTTTTGTGTGTGCTCTTTCCCCTCTTTCCTGCAGATCATGTCTTTCTTTGACTTGGTGCGTTACTGTGTCAGTGTTTGCAACCAGATTGCCTCCCACCTTCACATTTTTGTCTTCAAACTCAAGCCTCTGACGCCATCTCCCTGCCAGTGACGATCCAAACACCCCGACTCCCTGCCAGTGACGATCCAAACACCCCGACTCCCTGCCAGTGACGATCCAAACACCCCGACTCCCTGCCAGTGACGATCCAAACACCCCGACTCCCTTCTACTGGCCTCTTTCTGCAGCTGCTGTCAAGTGCTCCACATGTCTTCACCCTCTGGTGGTATTTACCGAGCAATACAAGTGACGTACCATCTCCGGCACAGGCTCATGTGGACGAACAGACGATGGATCTTGTCCCCTTCATCAATTGAGTTCAATTAAGTTATTTTATTAATCATTGCAAAAGCGTGTGTAGCCCAATCTGTGTTGCCAGGAAAACAGGCAACAGGAAAGCATTTCTTCCTGAAATCTATGGCTACTTTTCATATATGCTGTTCTTTTGATGAGAAATTAAAATAGATTTCAGGATTGCAGTGTGATTGAGAATGGTGGTAATGTACCTTGTTAATTTAATAGTTATTTCACTGTGGACAAAAACAAAAATATGTAATTTATCTTAAAGGAAATGTACATGAATAGTTTGAAAGGCTTTGCTTTCTATTCATGTTTTGTTTGGGTTTTTTTTTTGGGGGGGGGGGGGGAATATATATATACTATATAATTCAGCAATATTTGCATAACCTCACTTTTTGCCATCGTAAATGAACAAACTGTTAAAAGTGTTGTTTGGGCAGTTTCTGTTGATTCATATTTGCTGCTTTGGCATCATCAGTCCCACGTACATTACTGTATGTGTATACTTGAAAAATTAAGTCCGTCATTTTAATTTCAGAGCGTCTTTCATCTATAATATTGCACATTTTAAAATGTTGGAGCACTGACCTCCCATGACGTATAATGCGCACACTGATTGTTGGGCCACGAACTTTATTTTTATTCTACTAAACTTTATTTCAGCTACAGCACTATATGCAGGGTTGCTTAGCTGCTTTTCTATATGTTAAACATTGCTGCTTAGATTTGTTTTATGTAGTAATGCTATCTATAGCTGTACTATAAGCAAGATCATTTTTGTTAGTAAACATTTGTTTTCTGGCTTTTGCATCTTTGTGCCTGTTTTAATTTTTCCTGTTATGCTAACTTCCTCTGTGCTCCATGAGAACAAAATTATGTTGATGACTTATTGAAAATTATGAATTATTTGCGTTAAAAAAAAGTCACATATTGTAATTAAGATGTTTGTCTGCACTGCGTGATGCTGTAAAGCAGATTATTTGCTAGTGTTTATTGGTGTGCCTGATAAGAACCTAACCAATGGCTATACATTTTACAAATGTAAGTCTCCAGACCCATTCATTGATATTTTCTGTCAAAGTTTTAGTTTTAAGATGAACATAGATATAAACAATCACATGTATTCAAGAGTAGTTTGGGTTATTGTATAATTTTTCTGATGGTTGTATCATGTCTACAGAAAACGTGTATTTTACCCTCTGCCAGGAGAGTAGAGCTACTGAACTGGACAAATGTATGAGGGTACGACATATGAACAATGACGTGTGCTTCACTTAAGCCCTCACTTCATCTGTGTTACAGAAAAGTCCTTTACATTGACGTGACAATGTTGCTTATGTTTTTAGTTCACACAGCCCCCAATATATGTGCTGGTTCTGTTGTCAGATCAGTTGTCTTGTCATTCTCTGACTGGTAAAAGTTGCCTTAAAGTTTTTTCTTTTTTCAGTTTTTACAGTATAATGGTCATGCCTTTTCATAGCTGGGCATTTGGTATCTTTGTCCTGTACAGGCTTGCATTTTATTCCGTCCTTGTTACATTTGGCCACAGTCAAGCTCAGGTATAAAAACCATGTTTTCCGAAGGCATAGAGTAAACAGATCACTTGACAATCTCTCCTTCAACTACCAATGCAAATAAATGTTCTAACAAGGAAACTGGCAACAGTTTGTGTCTGTTTGTCCCAGTATTTCACTCTTTATTTCTTGAGGTAGGGTGTGTCAGTTGTCATATTTAATTAATCTCTTAATGTAAACACTAGTGCTGTCCACAAACGCAATTACATGTATTATTTTTATTATATAACTCACTGGTAACAATATATATATATATATAGAGATATTTTTAAAATCCCATCCACATCCCAACATGGCTTCAATGAAGTAAACTAACAGGCTTAAATGACAAAGTAAACACAGCCATCTAAAAGGTGTACACTCAGTAAAACACTAACCGGTCAACAAACCACCAGAACAAGCTGTATCTTCACTGCATAAAGGAGCCTGCTGCCGTTCCTCATGAACCGTTAGCTGTAGCGACACTGGTGAACCATCACCGCCCGACGCTCTCAGGTAGGACAACTTCTCCTCAGCTTCCTGCACCCTGACATCCTACATCAGCAGAGACTGGAGAGACTTGCGAACTGTGGCCATCTCTTGCTGTTGCTGTGAATTCAAACAGATCCATTGTTGGTGGAGAATATGTTTGTTTTTTGAATATACATTGGTGCCCCTTTAGTCATGGAGCACATTATAACATGAATGGGGTTAGACCTAGACTCTGAGGGGTCTTTCCACCACCAGAGTGCAGCCACAGACACAATCAGACCCCCTGAGTCAACTTCAACCAGGCTTCTGTCATTCCTGTCTACTCACAGTATCCATGAGAATCTTCTTCTGGAACAAGGCCATCTCTTGGCGTAGATCTCCCTGAACGGCAGTCAGCTGGCTGGTGTGGTTCTTCTCCATCGCTTCCAGGCTCTACCGGGGAAGAGCCAGGACACGCACTGTTCCTGTTTCACTTCACTCACATCCTTACCTCCAGCTAGCATGCCAACAATTCATTTATGATTGCTTTGCTGCAGAGGTGTGTTTACCTGGATGTACTGCTCTATAGAGGTGATATGTTTACCTGGATGTACTGCTCTATAGAGGTGATATGTTTACCTGGATGTACTGCTCTATAGAGGTGATATGTTTACCTGGATGTACTGCTCTATAGAGGTGACATGTTTACCTGGATGTACTGCTCTATAGAGGTGATATGTTTACCTGGATGTACTGCTCTATAGAGGTGACATGTTTACCTGGATGTACTGCTCTATAGAGGTGATATGTTTACCTGGATGTACTGCTCTATGGAGGTGGTGTGTTTAACTGGATGTACTGCTCTATAGAGGTGACATGTTTACCTGGATGTACTGCTCTATGGACATGGTGTGTTTACCTGGATGTACTGCTCTATGGAGGTGGTGTGTTTACCTGGATGTACTGCTCTATAGAGGTGTGTTTACCTGGATGTACTGCTCTAGGAGCTGTTTGAGGGTCTTCAGCCTCTGACTCTGTGAAGCCCTCATGTGTTGAAACATCTTCTGCTGGTGCTGGAACATGCTCTGTGTTCAGGGACAAAGTGCGTTTGTAAAAGTCAAACTGAGGAGTTGTATAAGAGACCTGTTCAATGACCAAAGTTCTGGTTGTCGCTTTCAAAACGGCACATATTTAGGAACCTTTTGATTTTAATATCATTCCACAATAGATCTGGTCTGATCTCTCACCCATGTTCAAGTTTTATTTAAGCATCTCCTTTTTCTCGGTTTAAAAGAATTCCTTGCACTCTCATCCCTGTTAGTCGCTCATAATTCCTGAGGAAGAGCGGGTTGTCTCATGCACTGTCAGCTTGGCATTCCTGGGAAGCTGCTGAGCTTATGAGGCAACACCTGATGACCCTTTAAAGGGGGTTTTAAGAAGAGGTCCTTTTCATAAAAAAGAATCTCTCACTTCTGTTTTAAGTTACTGGAAGTCTCTTTGGGGTTGGACTGGGTCCATGAGGCTGTAGCATAGAGCTGAATGAAGGGCCAGCATTTTACATTTACATTTCGCAGACGCTCTTATCCAGAGCGACTTACAGTAAGTACAGGGACATTCTCCCCGAGGCAAGTAGGGTGAAGTGCCTTGCCCAAGGACACAACTTCATTCGGCACAGCCTGGAATCAAACCTGTAACCTTCAGATTACTAGCCCGACTCCCTAACCGCTCAGCCACCTGACTCCCTTGTGGTTTTAAGAATAACAGTTCAGTTTTCCTGATGAATGGTTGGTGTGTGGTGCCTGGCAGCCCCTTACCAGAAGTTTCTCCTCCTGCTCCTTAGACTTCTGTACATCTGTGTCCCACTGTGTGAAGACTGCATTGAACTGGGTGGAGTACGCCTCTGTCACCTCACTCCTGCAGGGCAGATATCAAGTCCAAATGATTCATATGCATTTCTCTTTGTTCCGTTAATGCTCATGTTTAGCAGTTTATCAGTATCTGACCTGTCTTTCTGTTGAGTCTTCCAGAGCTGCTCTATCTTGTGATTGCTGGTCTTCACGGAAGCCTTGGTGAAGGTCTCTAAGCGTTTCCGCTTGGCCTGGAACGCCTTGGTAATGTCGGCTGGAAGCAAAAGGAACCATGACTGATGTACAGACAGCAACGTTGTCAATAGCTGCGTCATTCCAGATCACATACCGATCTACATCAGAGCAAAACAAATATTTGTTGGAAGAGGAGAATTAGTTTAAGTGCCACCTTGACCCTACCTCCAAATCTGTCCAGCATCATCGTAACATTCCCTCTGAACACAGACAAATTGGTGAAAACCAGACATTTCATTTGATCCGATTTCTCCGTGTTTCAAATATAATACACATGTATTTTACATCGCTAAGGAGTTAAAATTCGTGAGCAGAATAGGCCTACAGACAAAAACATTCGGTGTCGACGCTACTGTACCCTTCGGTGATATTATCTTCTTCTTCAGAGGCCATTCTTTTCCTTCCCACCAATGCGTCTGCCACAGAAAGCATGTCCAATTTTCGATAACAATCCTGAAAAGAACTAGCTAACTTCAGAACTTTATTAATAGTGTGGTGGTAAACTGTCGATTTGCACCTTCAGTCACTGATTCGTTCATGCCGTTTCCGTGAGAGTGGCTTGAGGCGGTAATATGGCCTTTCGTTTTGGCTTTCTGAGCACGTCCTTTGTTAGTTGCCATCTTGTTGGGTTTAGCTATTCTTTTTTTATGAAAACAGAAAGATAAGTGAAGAGAATGAACCGATAATTTAGCAGGTAAAGCCAGCAAGCTAACGTAACGACATTTACAACGGCTAGCCTGTACAGTAGTAACCGCTAAGCTAGCTAGATTAGCATTCGCTTTGTCTCTTCATTTCTGGCGGGTTTGAGCTACTGTAGGCTAACCTCATTTTAAAAACATGAATAACCATACTGGTAATTATTGTGAACTGTTTGACGTTGTAATGGTGGTTTTACTTACTGGTGATTTTCCACAGTTTGGGTTCTCTTTGGTCTGAGAAGAGAAGCTGTAAGGGCGGGTGACCTTCTCTAACTGAGCAAATTTTGAGGTAGACTACCGTATAGTACCAGACCTGAGTGTCACTCGGCCAGGCCAGGGCGCCAAGCAACACTACGACACTGCACGAGGATGGATAGAAATGTTTTTTAATTCTGTTGTAATTCGGTCTGTTGCGGCTCAGTAAAGGAAACATAAATGATTCGTCCATCTCCCTACTTTGTCTTCGGGTACGATCTTTGCATCATTTTTCACGTGACCTATCTTCGGATAGCCTACAAGTCGTTGGATCCTCTTAGTGCATCTAAACCAACCAAGATAAATTTGAGTAGGATAGAAGGGAATTACACATTTGTGAGGCAGATAATATTTTTCTAAGAAAAACTCATGCATTAAATACAATAGGCTACATCATGACAGTTTATTTGAAATTGTCATTTATTATCACACTAGCATTTAATTATCGCGGCAAACAAACACTGCTCTGAACTGTAAGTAAAGTTAAAAAGTTAAAATAACAAAACCTGCAGGCCTACTTGTGAATACATTCACGTCTTACTTTACTAAACTAGAATCTGGTCACCCTAACTACACCACGCGAAAGTGAATGAGGTAAGCAAATACTTTCTGTTTCCTCTTCTGAGCCTATAGGGACTACAGATAATGTAAAAAATGATTCAAAGATTCGTACGAGAAGACACAGTCGGGAGATTAACGAATCCTTTACCCGAACACACGGTCGGCAGATGAACTAATCTTTTACCCGAAGACACGATCTGGAGATAAGCGAATCTTTTTCCAGAATAAGGTCGGCAGGTGAAGTTCTTTCGGCTACGAGTCTTTGGATAATTGTTCAAGCGTGTCCAACAGTCAATATAAAACAGTTTAATTGTGCGTGTCCAACAGTCAATATAAAACATTAGGCTATTTGTGTAGCCTACCTAACAGTCAATACAGTATACTTGTGTGTGTCTAACAGTCAATATAAAGCAGTATAATTGTGTATCTAACAGTCAATATGAAGCAGTGTAATTGTGTGTCTAATAGTCAGTATAAAGCATTATAATTGTGTGTCTAATAGTCAATATAAACAGTATACTTGTGTGTGTCTAACAATCAATATAAAGCAGTATAATTGTGCGTCTCCAGAGCATTGTTGGTTCTACTGTGTCTCCTGGTGCTCCTCATCCCTGGAGGCACTCCTGCTGGTGAGTCTATTTACCCTCAAGATGCAGAACACTCGATGTGTTGACAAAAAACATGTTTCTGAAAATGTAGTTCATAGTTTACCTGTCAGATTTCTCTAGGGACGTGTGGCAGGGAGGAGTGGGTTACTTTACACTGTAGATGAAGGTTACATGTTTACTGTAGGGCTTGATTATTTTTCCACAGTTAAAAACTAGTTTTCAAAGAAATGCCATGACACATATTTATGACACAGATGGATTCTGTGTGTCTGTTCTTTGTTGTGGGTTGATTTAGGAATGATTTAGGAGCCTTGATTGATGAACCCTGATTCAGGAACCTTTTGATTTTAATATCATTCCACGATAGCTCTGGTCTGATCTCTCACCCATGTTCAAGTTTTATTTAAGCATCTCCTTTTTCTCGGTTTAAAATAATTCCTTGCACTCTCATCCCTGTTAGTCGCTCATAATTCCTGAGGAAGAGCGGGTTGTCTCATGCACTGTCAGCTTGGCATTCCTGGGAAGCTGCTGAGCTTATGAGGCAACACCTGATGACCCTTTAAAGGGGGTTTTAAGAAGAGGTCCTTTTCATAAAAAAGAATCTCTCACTTCTGTTTTAAGTTACTGGAAATCTCTTTGGGGTTGGACTGGGTCCATGAGGCTGTAGCATAGAGCTGAATGAAGGGCCAGCATTTTACATTTAGTCATTTAGCAGACACTCTTATCCAGAGTGACTTACAGTAAGTACAGGGACATTCCCCCCAAGGCAAGTAGGGTGAAGTGCCTTACCCAAGGACACAACGTCATTTTGCACGGCAGGGAATCGAACCGGCAACCTTCTGATTAATAGCCCGACTCCCTAACCGCTCAGCCATCTGACCACAGATATTTTAGAAAAAATACCAAGGATTCGCTAGGAAGGCCTTGGTTGATGTGTGAACACTGCAGGCAGCTGGACTGTCTCTGGAGGAAACACAAGCTACTGAAGGTATCAGCAGCAATGCCAGGACTAGCATTAAGTGTCAGGGCTAACATCGGCTATATGAATGAATGAGTAATCATATGCGAGTGCAGAGTAACCAAGCATGGTGAATGACTGAAATAAAGATCTGGCAAAACAGTGGTCGCATGGTGCTGTATGAACGCACAATGCTATTGATGTATGAGGAAAGATTCTGAGTGAGTTTTTTGTTGTTGTTGATGTAATGATTGTCTAACTTAGATACGAATTGAAAGAAAGTGCTGAAAGAATGAAGTTTAAAAAGAAACCCATGTAAACTACTGACTGTACATGGTGAACGTTTTGTGAATGATTGTACTGAATGGTTCCATATGGTAAGATGTCAACACATTATAGAATAAAATGTGTTGATGTGCATTATCATACACATAACACATGATATCACCTTAATGGGGGGGTATATAGATAGATCCCCAGATAGCAATGAAGTCACCCAAATGGGGTGATCAGATAGATCCAAAACCAATAGAATCCATAAGTAGTTATGGATTAGGGCATGTGATAAGTGGCCGTGCCACCGCCGAGGCCTGTCGAGAGAGCCTCCAACCCCCTGAATCCAAGACATTATCACTCACCAAGCTGTCTGAGAGGCCCCCACCATATGGGCCTCAGACGATCGTACAAGCTCTGGAGCCAAAAGTCTTTCAATTCAGGGGCAAGGACAGAGAGCTCTGACCAAGAAGATGACAGTTTAGATGAAGACACCGAAGAATGTATAGGAAGGAGTAGTAAGGGAGCATACGCTCATGTCAGAGCTGAGCTGAAAGAAGCTGAACGCCCCTGCACTAAAAAGACTGTCATGTGGAAGGGGGGGGGGGGCTCCAGAGAAAGGCACAGTGATTTAGATCAATTCTCCAATCATGTGGTCCATGCAATAGAACATTTCAGAGAGCAGGAGGCAAAGACGTGGGAAAATGACAGAAGTGAACTGAGAAAGCTCACTCAGATGCAGTTGAGACAGTAGTACCCAACCCATACACACTGCTTACTAATGTACCGTGATGACCCAAGTATTTTATCAAACACCATTCTTATGTATATCGACAAGGTTCTTTTGGGCTCAGTCATACACATTACAAGTTGGCAGGCCTGATTGAGAGGGAACAGCTTGTACTGGACCGAACAAAGGTTTACGGTATACTCCACCAGCTTGTAGTATCCAGAGGTTAGTATTAAAGCACCACCGCAAATCCAGCAGACAGCATACCACTTCCGCATGAAGGCGAGCCTCATGATTGTGAAGCACAGGTCTCTGAGTATGTTAAATTAAGATCCCACCTGAGCGCAGAACCGCTCGCCTGTGCTGATGTAATTTTTTGTAGACGGTTCTTGTTACAGAGAATCGGATGGGCGGAAGGTTGGCTATGCAGTGGTGCAGATGCATGAGACAAAGGTAACAACAATGCAGAGGAGATGGGAATATAGGCAGCGAGGGCCACCCCCGCTGCAGTCATGATGAAAGTACGCGAATGACCTACGCGAGCGTCAACGCCCGGTTTCATTGAAAATGAATTGGAAGCCGACGAGCCGCCCGCTCTGCTGTAGTGGACACGCAGACTGAGTTTACTCAGGGAGACACGGCTGAGATTCAAGAAGCAGCAACCACAGCTGAGAAACAGTTATGGGGTCAGAGGGGGGCGGTCAGAAGACCTGACAACATTTGGAGAAGGATTAATTGTTGACTTATTGTCTCTTATAATCTTCAGTGTGCATGGCTATGCCAGTGGGGGAGTCATGTTATAAGAGGAACATGATATCATATATAATGTAAGATAAGGTAAAAAAAATAATAAAGGAAGGATTTGTAAAGTAAAAAATTAATAAAAATAATTATAACAAGTCAAGAGAAACCACTATTGGGGCAACGGCCCAAGTGGATGTAGGTGGTATTGCATTTCTTGTTAGACTTCCGGCTCTTCCGGTCGTTTTTATTCTATTAACCCCAGTCAACATTTACAAAACTATCTCCCCCAATAATTTGTGTTCGATTCTCGAACCTGGCTCATTCTACTAGCTTTTTCAGAGATTTTTTTTTCCTGATTTTTGCTAAGTTTGAAACCAATCCGAAATGGGTAAAGTAGCACCCCATTTATTTTCTTATGTCAATAAAAGTTGCCTGCAAATGTGCTCGCGGATACTAACAGGGCACGAGCACAAAAGTTCACATTGGCCGATAGCCGATTTACCTGCAGCTGAAAGAAATGGCTTGAGTTGCCTGCCCTGTTGTAGCAAGTTTAGCAAATGGTTGTCAAACATACATGAAATGTTGTTAATATAGTTTATTCCCGTTATTTTAAAACAGATTTGATTTTTCGTAAAAATGTTCATGACATGATGGCAAATATTATATTATGTTAATATTACGTGAGCATAGATTGTTGACATGTGGAGCAAAGACGAAGATTAATACTTTAACTGATAACCACAATAGGAAATGATATATATTTAAATAATATTAGTCTTGCCTTCAGAAGCTTTTGTTAAACACACTCATTATTCTTTTTTTGATCGTGTCAAAGCCAGACTGCTTTTGTGGGACAATGAAGGTCCTCAGTGACTATGTTTCACCCCCACTTATATCTGATGGAAACGTCTTGTATATACGTAGTTATGTTAATATGCCCCTTTCAAAGGCACGTTCAATAAAGTAGACTATATTTTAGACACACTTCTCAATTTATTACCAAGTCTTGTTCGATCATGTTATATACATTAATAGGCGTTTGGTTTTGTAGGTTGAACATAAAACACAGGCCACATTTCTACACTGATGTTAAATTGAAGGCAGTGTGAATTTCGTGAAATTTCGTTTGAATGTAAAGTTGACAGTAAGCTATGGTAAGTCTGCATTATGGAAGATTTCTGTTACAAAAATAACTATTAAGCTTTCTTTGCCTGGCGAGAACAACGACGGAGCTAGGTGTTCATGTTAACAGTTTATTTAATCCGATACAATGCGTTGGAAATCATACTCATATCACAAAGAAAAAAAGCAACATATGTGATGAGTTCCATCTAGCCCTATATTTAGCCCTATAGCCTATTTCTAGAAACCAAGTGAAAGGAATACTATACAGTGACAGCATACATTTCCGTAAAGTTTGCATCATGTCTCTGATTCTTATCGGACTTGTACCCCATTCTGCCACTGCAATGCCTTAGCTCACACGCTCGCAACCATATAAATCTATGCTCGCCACTGGTTGTCGCAAAGTATGACGTGTACAGCTAGTTGCAAGCGTGCACGAGGTCTCCGAGCTAAGGAAAAAAAGAGCCACTGTTTAAAGCTAGACCGGAAGAGTCGGAAGTGGAAAGATGGCGCGGTCCAGTTTTGTGCTCTTGCTTGCCTCACTGCGCCACTGAGCACTTTTCATAGAAATGAATGGGGACGCCATCTTGGAAGACAAAAGTTGCTTCCTCTAGTAATATTAACTCTATACTTGAACATACCAGAGAATGTCTAATATAGAGAGAACTGCCACTCTCGGGAAACTTCCGGGTTCTGAACTGGTTGCAGTTCCACTCTAGTTCCATATGAGGCGCTAACGGTCGAGTGAAGAATGAATGGAGGTCTATGGAGCTATACCTGTCAAAATCCACTTTCCTCAGGATATAATTTTTTGTCTAGTAATTTGAATTCTGAATTCGAAAGGGGAGGCAAAAAAAAATACACACCGCTGGGTGATAGATTTTTTAAAGGTTGCCTTTCTGTTCTAAAAAGCCTTTTAAAATGTCAATGACGTCATACACATTGTACGGCCCGAGATACTGCTTGACGACAAGCTCTGATTACTTCCACTTTTCTCTCGAAGCATGACAACACAGCTGACAGGTTAGGCTCTCCCTGTCAATACACATTCTAGAAAGAGTTTTGGTTTGCTAATGTTGTTGCTAATGTTGCTAATGCTCTGACATTCTGATTCCACTTCGGATGCCATCAAGCGGGAGCTCTGGTCGTAGTCAGTCGTTCACTAACCAATCAGCATTCGTTAGCAGAATGCTAGTGTAGCACTTGAACAAGTGTTGGCTGAACTGTCTAAAACATTAATAGAATTGTTCTAATACATTCTTAGTTGGTTGGTTCGCATTGGATTTAACTGTCTGTATATCTCCGCCGAAAGGTGGCGCTGGTGCGGACGAGATACAAAAAAGAGAGCACAGCACAGGTCGAGTGGTTCGAAAAAAGCTTTTTCCGTTTGACAGTTGAAATACTTGGAATACTGTGCTCTGAATGTTGTTGTATGTAACCTGTTGGAGGTAAGAGCTCAGGTGTAACACTAGCCTGTTATGGGCAACAACGACTTATCCTGTAAGAAAAAGAAAGGACATAAGTACTCGTTCATTCAACTTTCGACCTTTAATCCATGTTGAGAATGCAAAAACTACAACCAAATCTGAGATTTCTCAACGACAATCAGGTGAAAGAGACAAATTTAGCCGTTTAGCTCCATAGACTCCCATTCATTCTGCACTTGACCACGATCACTCCCAGTGGAACTCTGGTGGAACTGCAAAAAAATTCGGTATGGGGCTTAATAGGGAGTGGCCAGGCTCTCCTTAAACAGGCTCTGCTTCTACCTCGTTAGTCACGTCGAGGCCATATTGAAAACGAAAACGAGGCTTGGTCGAGCGGAAGTGATTCTCTACTACTTTGCTTGCTTGCAATTGGAAGCTAAGTTATACTGTCAGAATTGCTAGCACGATAAGTCAAAAATGTGTACAATGACAGGTGATTCATAGCATATTTTCTTCTCTAACCGGGATGATCTTGTGAATAACAATGCTTTTGCAGACAGAAAGAGAGAGAGCGACAGGGCAAGTGTGAGAGCGAGGGCATTTCCCTCTATGAGAAAGAATGAGCCCCCCTACATGGTCCAGGTAGCTAAGTTAGATGTTAAGGCAAAATAGTTCCTCACGTTCAGAGGCTGTTCAAAGGTTGCTCACGTTCTGAGGTTTTAGAGTATTCTGGCACACACATTCCATGGTATGTATGGTGCATTTCATAATATTATGATAAATTATCATACTCACAGAACAGTATAGATAATCAGATTAAACACAAGGATTGTCACTTAACATTTATTTTTGTCATTTACACCTTTCAGGTGGACCTTTCACTGGAGAGTCCCTTTATTGAAAAGGCAGAATGCAACTGCAAAGCAGGCCAAGGACATTGTGCACATGTTATTGGGTTGCACTACACTGTAGCACACTATATAAAATTAGGCTGCAAGTCTGTCCCTCCTGTGGAGAGCAAGACTTCTTTACCACAAACCTGGCACATCCCCCGACGCTCAATGGGGTTAAGTCCAAAACCCATTACTGACGTACAAATAAATAAAATAAAACCCCAGCAAAATGACTTTCCCCCTGCCAAACAGATGCGAAGTGAAGGAATAGTCAGCAATCTGTACTGTCCAGTGCCACTCCCACTCCCTTGTAAGGATTTTGCACAGAGGCTGAAGTCAAATCTTAATGACATAGGTAGTACATGTCAGTTGGCCACACTAATGAACTTGCCCTCATATCAGCCACAGTATGCGCCCTCACCGTATGGTGATGTACCTCTGGGCTCCATCCTGAGTTATCAGACTCGCCCTGCAGTTATCCAGTCTGATGACTACCCCCCCTTCCCTTTGCCCCCACAGCCAAGAGACTATGCCACTGTTCTTGGTGAAGAGGAGATGGACTACTACAGTGGTATATGTATGACTCAGACTGACTCTGAACTCCTGGAGAACGAGACAAGAGGCCAAAGCATGAACAAGGTCTGGCATCGCGTGCGGTCTCAGCGCATTACCTCGTCTAATTTTAAAAGGGTGTGCTCAAGACGAGCTGACTTTGACAGTCTTGCTGCAGAGCTCATGAGGGATAAAAAAAAAAACAGTGCATACCAAAGCTATGCGGAGGGGAATTGAAATGGAACCAGTGGCTGCAGAAAAGTACACTGCATTAACAGGAACCGTTGTTCTACCATGTGGTTTTGTGGTAAACCCGAACGCTCCCCACTTAGGAGCATCCCCAGACGGAAGAGTGATTGACCAATCCGAAGATTCTCCCTACAGCCTCTTAGAAATTAAGTGCCCAGACAAAAGCACATGTGCAGAGTGTCCGTATCTTATCCGACAGGCAGATGGTGATTTAGCATTAAAAGTTGACCATGAATATCAATTTCAGATACTCGGATAGATGGGTGTTAGTGGAGCAAAGTGGTGTGACTTCTTTGTGATGTCTCACAATGACTTCCACTTGGAGCGACTACACTTCGATGTCAAAAAGTGGGAAGAAGTTAAATCTAAACTAGACTGCTTCTAATTTCAGCATTTCTTGCCAGCACTATTTAGGTATAACCCCCCAGGGATTAATAAAGTACTGACTATAAAACTAAGTAAATCAGTAATCCAAAAGATGTGTGTATATATATATAAGTAAAATGAAATAACTACCACACACTGTATTTTCCACTCTTTATTGTAGACACGTTTAATGAAAATGACCTGAGTTTTAATTCTAAATATCTTTGCAATAAATGTATTCCATCATTTATAAGTCCAGGTATTCCTCAGTTTACATGCTTTTGATTGTTACTTCAAGTTCAGAACAATGGTCCTTGAAGATTTGTAAGGCTGGCACACACAGGCCACAGTTGGTTGACAGACCCCATAACTGTCATGTGTAATGTTCTATCAAAAATGTGATATTCTTTTATTCTTCTTATGGCCCGTTCAACATGAATTCTAAGGCGGGCGATTTCCTGTGTGCCGCACCTCCTCCTCACTGAACTGTGCATTTGCACCCAGAAAGGGTGGAATAACTAAACTAGCATTGATGTCAGACAAAAGGTCTCCAATAAGGAACCCCTTATCTGCCATCACCTGATCCCCTTCCTCAAGCAAAGAGAGAATGCCTGACTTCCTGGTAATTTCCTTATCTGATATCGATCCTGTATATAGGTCACTAACAAATGTAATTAAACCTGACGGACTTATACCAATTAGGGACTTTAAGGTTGTAGTTCCTTTATAATGGGAGTCAATTTCAGAATTCAGTACCTTTGAGCTTGGTTTTTGTACATGTATCTCTGTGCAATCTAAAATAACTCTGGTTTTTGGGAATGTACTTTTGAAGCATTGAGGCATAAGATCATTTACAGACTCTCTTGAAGGCCAAATAAGGAGCGATCCCAACATGAAGTAGAGGAAGTTTGTCCAGGTGATACATATTCTGCTGACGGTTGATTGTGATACGTTAAAGCGATTAGCGAGGTCCTGCTGTAGACAGCCCAGTCTCACACGGCAAAGATAAAGAAAAAATTGGTAAATTAAAGCTAGGCTTTGCACATTAAATCCCTGTCTAATGTGCTCACCGGCTTGCTTTACCTTCTGTGCTTGACTCCATCTCACCATGTGCTCAGCTGTAGGTTGTAAAGCTGTAAACACAGCTTTGAGTGTACTATAGTCTCTGAATCCTGTGTAGAACTGGATTTGTTTGTCATCACACTGAAAGCGTTTGAGGAGGAACTGGTTGCTACGAAGTGTCGATATTTCTTCTTCCTGGCAAGCGATGGTCTTGCAGGCCTCTTGAAGCTGCTCCTCCAAGGACAGGGGCCGCTGAGTATAGTCATGATCTGCGTATGGCAAGCTTGTCTCTACTTCGCTGGAATGGCAAGGTTAAAAAAATAAATGGTAAGATGCTTTACAAGAACAAACATGAGTTCCTCCTCCACAAACAAAACAACTATCTTAAATATTTACTGCCACCCTTGTTTTTTTCCAGTGATTATTTGAATTAAATGCTTCTGTTCTGTAGGTATGCCTTTCTTAATCACAAGCATTTCATCCAAATAATCTCAACTGAATCTAGTGTGACAGTGCAACAAAATTACCATAGATAATTTACATTTACATTTAGACGACGCACTTATCCAGAGCGACTTACAGTAAGTACAGGGACATTCCCCCCGAGGCAAGTAGGGTGAAGTGCCTTGCCCAAGGACACAACGTCATTTTTTGCACAGCCGGGAATCGAACTGGCAACCTTCTGATTACTAGCCCGATTCTCTAACCGCTCAGCCACCTGACTCCCTAATAGGGCTCACATTGATGTGCAGCCAATGTCCTCTTGGGGGTCTTGTCCCACTGAGTGACTGCAGAAACGATCAAATATAACGTTATTTATGTATAAGGAACAAATGATAGCAGAAAATTAATGTACATTAGATTTAACCAATTAGCTCATATAGGCTTTGGGTGTTTTACCTTGACA
This sequence comes from Osmerus mordax, assembly GCF_038355195.1. Lineage (NCBI taxonomy): Eukaryota > Metazoa > Chordata > Actinopteri > Osmeriformes > Osmeridae > Osmerus > Osmerus mordax. Next base: position 1,442,307 of record NC_090050.1, on the reverse strand, counting down.
TCTGATTCTTCACCCAGTGCATCCTCTCCACCTGTGGCAGTGGCAACATGACTGAAAAACAAACTGTCACATTAATTCAATTCAGTAGTATTTAGTTAAATCGATGGTCACTGATCAATACTGACTGTTGGACGAAGGTTGTTAAACATTGCCAAAAATAAATACCTTGCTGTTCTAACAATCTTCCGCCTGCCAGGCTTGATCGAGGACCATGTAAAAACTGTTGGTACAACCCCCTCCTTCAGTTTCCTGATTCCACATAGCGTCTTTGTGAAGGACTCTTCGGGGAAGTGATCGGAACACACTCTCGTGTTATTTGCGATCTGTAAAAACAATTATCATAACTAGCATCAAAACAAATCAGTAATTGATAGCTACAAATCTAGCCAGCCCGATTGGGATGTCTGCTAATAGTTAACAGATATAGAGGCAGGCAAGGCAGGGTTTCCAGGAAACAAAACTGGATGGGGAAAAATATGTTTTTCCCCATCGATGTTCAAACCAAACCCACACCACTTACACCATCGCCCATAGTCCAGCCTCACCCACCCCCCTCCAGGTTACACCATCACCCAGTCCACAGGATCCTGGGATGCCATGTATAGTCATGTCCAGCAGGGGGTGCTGGTGAGCCTCAGGTTAATGGCTCAGTGTATGGAAAGCATGACTTGTGTCATTTTTACTGTCAAAAGTAGCTTTTTTTTTTTTACTAATTTTTGTTTTATCATCTAATTTTTGTTTTATCATCTGCTTGGTCACGGATGCCTTGAAAGAAGATTGGTTATGTGGTCTGTGCCTCAAAAAACGGTCTGATTCTCTGTGTTTTCCGCCAAACTTTAAAAGACACAGGCCTGTTTTTTTGTGAGGCTGTACACTAGAGGATGCTGCTGAAGGTGACATATTATTTATTCTTTGTAACAGCAATAGAGCCATCTAGAAACAGTTTACTTAATGTTAGAACTCCACAAGGGGCTATGGAAAGCCATAAACAGTTCTTAATGTAACCCTTTGACCTCAAAGCTTCAATGTTTCCCTGGATACAGTGTTCTATATTCCATTGGACCCTGTTTTCTTCCATGGCTCTAGCTCACTTGGATGAGTGTTTACCATGAAGACTAATGCCTAAGGTTTGAATCTGGTGGAGGCCATTTCTTGCACGTCTTCCCTCAATCTCACTCCTTAGTTTATTGTCTCTGTCCACCTGTGTTATGGATACAATAAACATTAAAAGAAAGGTCACGCAATGAAAGGAAATGATCTCTGCTGTCTCCCTCCCCGGTCGAACCACAGCTCTCTCCTCTGTGGTTTTGCAGCAGTTCTCGGTTCCTGTAGCCAGCTTCCTTTCTCAGAAACATACCCTGTCGTTTCCATGGTAACGCGTAATGTGGCTTGAAGAATTATTCGTAGGCCTGTTAAAGGTTTTTTAATGTACGACTTTATTGATCTTTATTGATTTGTTGACAATACAGGATTGTGAGTGACACTAGGCCTACTGATAGGCGGCCCAAACTAAAGTCTCAGGGGCGGATCTACGGGGTGGCATAAAAAGCCTTGCCACCCCAGTTGGCAGTTTTGAAAACAAAGAAAAGTTGTGGCTCAAGTGCAACTGCAAGTGAATACAGCACTAGACGACTCCAACCACCCTCCTCACTCCGCCGACCGAAGTTGCTTTCATTTGAACACAAGGAAGGCGCGATCTGACCATAGAAGGCTCCAACTCAAGGAAGCAATCGTTGGCACGGACAGCAGACCACACCGGAGGAATGAGGTGTTTGCAATTATCTATAAATGACTAAGAATAATTTGAAAAGTGCAGGGCTAACGGAGTTGCATCGTTACTTGTCCTGTTGAATTGAGGTTAATAACGTTAACTCGTGAATGCTTTGGGAAAGCAACAACAAAGATGACCGTGGTAAAGTTAGTTTGAAGTTCGATATTCAACAGATATTCGGACGCCCAGTATTGTGTTATTTTAACCGACGTTTAGCACCGCTATGACCGGCCGCTTAGCCAATGCTTTTGTCTGCCCAAACAACGCGTATGTTTAGGGACCGTCAACAAATTACAAATGTCAAAAGTCAATAGCTTTTCAACAACATCAACTAGGAGCGTCAAAATAATGTTAAACTGTTGAAGGTGTATGCATTCATGCTGCACAGCCTTTATTTTGTTCATTTTCATCTCAGGTTATTAAAAATATTTTTTATTCTAAATAAATCTTCAAACTTCAATAGCTTTTTGGTCATGTGACCTATAATCCTCAAATTCATTTCAGTGTTAACTGACCATGCATGTTGCACAGCCTTTAGTTTTTTCATTTTCACCTCACACTATTTTAGATTAATTTTTGAAAATTTGAAACTTCAATAGCTTTTTGGTCATGGGACCTATATACCTCAAATCCATTTTTGAGTGTTCACTGACTATGCATACATGTTGCACAGCCTTTAGTTTTTTCATTTTTTATCTCACACACTTTTGCCACGGAGTGCCACCCCTCAAAATCTCCTGCCACTCTCTTGCCACCCCATGGATATTTTTCTAGATCAGCCCCTTCTCAAGGTGGATCTGAACAAAGGAAAACACATTGATCAGTATGAACATACGAATCAAACATTTAACCAATGTTCCATCCTACAACATAATAAAGTCAGCTATGCTAACAGTGTGTTGTGTATGCGCTTTGACTAATTATTGGGATTTGATGTAATCAAACACTAACAAACCAGGATGGTAAGTGAAGGTATAATAGAACAGGTACGTATGAGCAGAGGAGACACAAATATCCTTCTTGCAGTATTTTATTTGATAACAAAACATACAGAGACAATTTCACAAATCACAATTTAAATGCAAAGAAAATACAAATATTAACCTGGGGTGACCTCATGCAAAACTTGTCAGACAATCGCAGAATGTGGCTTATGTAGGTTACTAGTTCTGCATAACAACATACTTTAGAGAAGCAGGCGATGACAACCCTCTCATTATTCCATCTACAAGATGGATTCGCCTACATGTTATTTTTGACGTATATTAACATGGAAGAACATCTTGGGCCAGGCTACAAACATAATTATGGTTATGTACACACTGTGGTAAAGTAGCTTAAGTTAGAAGTTCGATATTAAAAAGAATTCAGACCCAGCCGTCTGCTCTCGAAACTCTCTCGCGGTACTTTGAATGCATACTTCACAGTGACGAGGGTAGGCGAGCGTAGCCTAGTCCTAACCAGACTCTCGTACATATCATTTGTACAGAGAGTCTGTCCTCGCTCCATTGACAAGCGTTGACTTCCTTGTAGGCGGGTACTCTGTTGAAGTTTAAAACTATAGGATCTGCCCAGAGCCACTCTGATCTGCCATAACCAATCGCTAGCGTTCGCCTTAGCAAATTCCTTCACCACTACTGTAACAGAGCTAGCTGCCGTAGCTGGAAGATCAAACTGTTCCCGAACCCCGTGGGGAGGAGGGCCACAACATCATGGCCACCAACAAAACTCAGCAAAACTTGTTCTTGCTCCAGCTTTAGTTTATAGATATTTGGCAGTGTTGCCACAACGGATCGAATAGCTTCGCTCTTATCTTTCTCCGCCGCCATTACGGAACTACAACACAAACTAGCGCACAACATCAACATCATCGTTCTCAGCCACTCCCTCTGTTCGTTGATTGAAAAAAAACTATGTCCCCCAATAGTTTTTATTCGATTCACGAACCTGGTTCATACTACTAGCTTTTTCATAGATTTTTTTTTCCCGATTTTGGCTAATTTTGAAACCAATCCAAAATGGGTAAACGAGCACCCCATTTATTTGCTTACGTCATGAAAAGTTGCCTGGAAATGTGCTCGCAGATACGAATAGGGCACAAGCACAAAAGTGAACATTAGCCGATCCCTGATTTACCTGAGCTAAATGAGCACAAGGAGAAAGGGCTTGAAGGATTCTAAATCTTTGTGTCTATTCCAATAAGTAATGATGGTATTCTATGACACAAATCTGTGTTCTAGAAAGAGTGGTCTGGAGTCGCAGAGGTCCGATAATATCAGCTTTAATGCAGCAGTTGGAAATCAACAAGTACAGAGCTCTGGGGTTGTCTACGTTTCCCTACCCGCTACAGAGTTTGGGCTGGTTCACGAAGTCCAACTGGCTATCTTTCCCTGCCCCAGCATATAATATGCAGTGCAATTAAAACAGAAAGATGAAAAGAGGGTTGAGCTTGTTCTCTCGTGCATCAGGGAGTTGTTCTTGCCTCCGCGTCCCACCTGCTCGGGTGCCATCTCCACCCAGATTCAAGGTTGTTTCTGAAAATGAAAAGATAGAGACACAAAGAACAGCCTGCTTCCCACACTCAGTGTGAGACCCAATGTTTAAGCCTGAGCACACTTCTAAGTTTCATAACTTTAATAAGCACAATGCATAACTTTAATAAGCACAATACATAACTTTAAGACATGCCTCCTTCATAAATCCTGTTGTTATATTCACTCGTGCACAGTGCCCGTGATGCATTCAGTGATTAAAATGCCACACATATTAATAACTGGGATCATAGTTAGTGCCGTGCCTGATATGCAGCTGGTGATTACAGTTCTAGAATATGTGTTGTAATGTATTATACATTCTTTAATCCCTCTTTTGATCTCTGAAAACACCAGAGATCAATCAACATAGCCCGGACCAACCACCGCCTCCTCGTCCTGGTCAGCCAGCCCCAGCAACGGCATTTGGAACCCCTTCGTCGGGTTATCCTCAGCCGAGACAATGATCCTGTTACACAGGGACATTCGTAGCAATAGCAAAAGGTTCACTGGCCCTTCTCCACCAACTCCTGCAACGTACAACTGGATTCTGGAGCAGCACAACACATGCTCCACTGGTACCACGTACTTCCTTTCCCCAGCACCCTTAGGGCGTGCAAGGTTCTCTCGATGACCTTGAATGGTCCTGTCCATAAATGTACAACAGGCTTCTCCGAACATCGGATGATGTATTGGGGCAAGTGGGGCAGGGTCTTCAAGGGGAAGGGGGGGGGGCAGACCACTCATAGGTCTGATGAGGCATAGGGGCAGATGGGGCAGGGTCTCCAGGGGAATGGGTAGATCATCCAGTGAGAAGGGGGGGGGGGGGGCAGGGTCTCCAGGGGAATGGGGCCTTAGAACAGGGGTTAGGTAGTCAGACCCGCCGGTCTGACTCGTCCTGAAGCAGAAAAGAGTTACAGTCCCAGCATCACCTTATCTCCCATGATCAAGCAGTAACTGAGTCAAATGAGATGCGAACAGTCGAACACCAATGATTAAACACAGATATTGAAATCAAGAACCCATTTAAGGATTTAAAGTGGATATTTTTAAAGTTCAAATAAATCCCTCCTCTCACACCCTTTTAGGGTGTGACAACAAACACAAATTTAAAAATATCCCATTACTGATTACACAATGTTGGCATACAAATCAACAATAATGATGAGACTATGCAGCGTTATGGCCAAGTGGTGAGGACACACTGGACACAGTGGGAAAACCCTAATGATGTTATAGGGGAAAACCCACCGTCACTCCACAGAGTGGACATTCGACATCCATGTATCCACGGCAGACCTGGACATGCTCACAGGCCCCCTTCACCACATAGATACAACTTCAGCCAAGCTTTTAGAATTGTAATAAAATTAAATAAATTCGAAACAAATAGAAAAACCAGAAATTAGACAGGATATTTTAAAGATTTCATAAGATCCCTCCTTTCATTGATAACTTTAATCAATACCCAATCTCCTCGTTTGACTCCTCCACTTTTTGGTATACTGCTTCACCTGGAACAGAATTTAGCAGAAGACATCTCTTTTCTAGTTAGCATTAGGTTTAAGTTGTGTAATTATGATCTTCTATAATTCAATTCAAATGTTGTTAATGCATCTGGTACAGGACTGGGAAAGATTTCAATCCAATGTAAACATATCTATAATTACCAGGCAGTATTGACCCTTCAGTTTTCTTATTGTTGAGCAAACACATGTAACAGCATCTAATAAGACCATACATCATCATTTGATAGTCAACTCCTATTAGTCATGCCTAGAAATGACAATCTGTTTCTTTGTTCCCTTCTTTAGAAAATCAACTGTTAGTCTAATTTCTTTCACTCCAAAAAACCTTTTCTGTCTTTTAAAACAGTTAAGTTTAAGACCAATATTGTTTTAGATTCTCTATTTTACCAAATCACAGCTCTTTTTATCAAAGATATGATCAAAGCAATTTTCATTATGCCAAACCAGAATCCGTATGCTTCTTAAATGAAATATAAACCAAATCATGTTCTTAATGTAGCTATTAACCAAACATTTTTCCCAACTATATTTTCTATAAAGGTCAGATAGGTAGAACTTCATAACTCGTTTTGCTGCAGTTCAAAACGAGCCAATTAGCTCAAACCATCATAACCACAATTTATCAGACTTGATGAGTCTTCCCAAATTATTTCAGAACTTAATGTTATAATAACCCTCTTCATAATACAACATTATCACAGCCTAACTGTTTATCCCAAACAGTATGCCAGGCTCTGATAAAACTCTCAAATAAAACTTAAAACCAAATTATAATTAAACTCCAAATAAAAGTACATTTATTTATTTTCTCTTTCTCATTTTTAACCAAATTACATCTAATACTTTTATCAAAACTCTTAAAAACCCTAGATTTTACTATTTTGACTTAAAATGTTATCCCATATACCTTCAAAGTATATTCATAGTTTCCTCTTCAAAACATCAGTGTTTAAACCAATCATCTCTTCACATCCACAAAACGTTCTTGTTTAATTTCATAACCTTCCATGATCCTCTCTAAACCAATCCTTTATGTAACTTTCCAATTGCTTCCTCATAATTTTTCACATACATTTCCTCAAACCATTCTTTGACCAACACAGCTGTTTAGCGTTTACCGTCTATTCACTTAATTTTGCTCTAGTATAACTCTTCCAATTGTATTAGAACCTATTTATAAACCAGGGGTATACCCTCTGGGATAACCTTTGTAAGATCTCGACGTAACTGACTCTTTTAGCCCCCACCTTTCTCCAACTCTCCTCGGGATTTCTTTAACTTCTTGGTCAAAGGAAAAAACACACCACACTCCTCTCTATTTTTATTAAACTCAATCTGACTCCACACAAATAGACAGTGTTCAGGGATTCTAACCCTTGGAGAGGACTCTAACCTCCCTCTGGACAAAGACAACGAGTTTAGGGACTCTAACCCCTGGAGAGGACTCTAACCTCCCCTTGGACAAGACAACGAGTTTAGGGACTCTAACCCCTGGAGAGGACTCTAACCTCCCCTTGGACAAGACAACGAGTTTAGGGACTCTAACCCCTGGAGAGGACTCTAACCTCCCCTTGGACAAGACAACGAGTTTAGGGACTCTAACCCCTGGAGAGGACTCTAACCTCCCCTTGGACAAGACAACGAGTTTAGGGACTCTAACCCCTGGAGAGGACTCTAACCTCCCCTTGGACAAGACAACGAGTTTAGGGACTCTAACCCCTGGAGAGGACTCTAACCTCCCCTTGGACAAGACAACGAATTTAGGGACTCTAACCCCTGGAGAGGACTCTAACCTCCCCTTGGACAATACAACAAGTTTAGGGACTCTAACCCCTGGAGAGGACTCTAACCTCCCCTTGGACAAGACAACGAATTTAGGGACTCTAACCCCTGGAGAGGACTCTAACCTCCCCTTGGACAAGACAACAAATTTAGGGACTCTAACCCCTGGAGAGGACTCTAACCTCCCCTTGGACAAGACAACGAATTTAGGGACTCTAACCCCTGGAGAGGACTCTAACCTCCCCTTGGACAAGACAACGAATTTAGGGACTCTAACCCCTGGAGAGGACTCTAACCTCCCCTTGGACAAGACAACGAGTTTAGGGACTCTAACCCCTGGAGAGGACTCTAACCTCCCCTTGGACAAGGACAACGAGTTTAGGGACTCTAACCCCTGGAGAGGACTCTAACCTCCCCTTGGACAAGGACAACGAATTTAGGGACTCAAACCCCTGGAGAAGACTCTAACCTCCCCTTGGACAAGGACAACGAGTTTAGGGACTCTAACCCCTGGAGAGGACTCTAACCTCCCCTTGGACAAGACAACGAATTTAGGGACTCTAACCCCTGGAGAGGACTCTAACCTCCCCTTGGACAAGGACAACGAGTTTAGGGACTCTAACCCCTGGAGAGGACTCTAACCTCCCCTTGGACAAGGACAACGAATTTAGGGACTCTAACCCCTGGAGAGGACTCTAACCTCCCCTTGGACAAGACAACGAATTTAGGGACTCTAACCCCTGGAGAGGACTCTAACCTCCCCTTGGACAAGGACAACGAGTTTAGGGACTCTAACCCCTGGAGAGGACTCTAACCTCCCCTTGGACAAGACAACGAATTTAGGGACTCTAACCCCTGGAGAGGACTCTAACCTCCCCTTGGACAAGACAACGAATTTAGGGACTCTAACCCCTGGAGAGGACTCTAACCTCCCCTTGGACAAGACAACGAATTTAGGGACTCTAACCCCTGGAGAGGACTCTAACCTCCCCTTGGACAAGACAACGAATTTAGGGACTCTAACCCCTGGAGAGGACTCTAACCTCCCCTTGGACAAGACAACGAGTTTAGGGACTCTAACCCCTGGAGAGGACTCTAACCTCCCCTTGGACAAGGACAACGAGTTTAGGGACTCTAACCCCTGGAGAGGACTCTAACCTCCCCTTGGACAAGGACAACGAATTTAGGGACTCAAACCCCTGGAGAAGACTCTAACCTCCCCTTGGACAAGGACAACGAGTTTAGGGACTCTAACCCCTGGAGAGGACTCTAACCTCCCCTTGGACAAGACAACGAATTTAGGGACTCTAACCCCTGGAGAGGACTCTAACCTCCCCTTGGACAAGGACAACGAGTTTAGGGACTCTAACCCCTGGAGAGGACTCTAACCTCCCCTTGGACAAGGACAACGAATTTAGGGACTCTAACCCCTGGAGAGGACTCTAACCTCCCCTTGGACAAGACAACGAATTTAGGGACTCTAACCCCTGGAGAGGACTCTAACCTCCCCTTGGACAAGGACAACGAGTTTAGGGACTCTAACCCCTGGAGAGGACTCTAACCTCCCCTTGGACAAGGACAACGAGTTTAGGGACTCTAACCCCTGGAGAGGACTCTAACCTCCCCTTGGATAAGGACAACGAATTTAGGGACTCTAACCCCTGGAGAGGACTCTAACCTCCCCTTGGACAAGACAACGAATTTAGGGACTCTAACCCCTGGAGAGGACTCTAACCTCCCCTTGGACAAGACAACGAATTTAGGGACTCTAACCCCTGGAGAGGACTCTAACCTCCCCTTGGACAAGACAACGAATTTAGGGACTCTAACCCCTGGAGAGGACTCTAACCTCCCCTTGGACAAGACAAAACACAAAAACGGTTGATTTCCCACCACTGTTGGTTTGACTAGGTACGATGAAACATAGTAATCGTCTAAATTTGGTTCTCAGTTCCGAATAGCAGTACTTTGAATTAACAGGTGTCTGCTTACTTTTTTTTTATGTTGAGGCCTCTGACGATTACGTCTGTCTCCTCGCACCGGTGTATGGGTCTCTCCCCCGATCCGTCGGTCGGGCCGGAACCCTCTGGACTCCCTCTTTTCAGCGTCGGGGTCACCAGTTGAAGGATTCTAAATCTTTGTGTCTATTCCAATAAGTAATGATGGTATTCTATGACACAAATCTGTGTTCTAGAAAGAGTGGTCTGGAGTCGCAGAGGTCCGATAATATCAGCTTTAATGCAGCAGTTGGAAATCAACAAGTACAGAGCTCTGGGGTTGTCTACGTTTCCCTACCCGCAACAGAGTTTGGGCTGGTTCACGAAGTCCAACTGGCTATCTTTCCCTGCCCCAGCATATAATATGCAGTGCAATTAAAACAGAAAGATGAAAAGAGGGTTGAGCTTGTTCTCTCGTGCATCAGGGAGTTGTTCTTGCCTCCGCGTCCCACCTGCTTGGGTGCCATCTCCACCCAGATTCAAGGTTGTTTCTGAAAATGAAAAGATAGAGACACAAAGAACAGCCTGCTTCCCACACTCAGTGTGAGACCCAATGTTTAAGCTTGAGCACACTTCTAAGTTTCATAACTTTAATAAGCACAATGCATAACTTTAATAAGCACAATACATAACTTTAAGACATGCCTCCTTCATAAATCCTGTTGTTATATTCACTCGTGCACAGTGCCCGTGATGCATTCAGTGATTCAAATGACACACATATTAATAACTGGGATCATAGTTAGTGCCGTGCCTGATATGCAGCTGGTGATTACAGTTCTAGAATATGTGTTGTAATGTATTATACATTCTTTAGGCTTGATGATCTACAGTTGCCTGCCTTAGCTGTAGCCAGTTTTACAAATGGTTGCACACATACATGACGGTTGTTTGTAGAGTTTATTTCCGTTATTTTAAAGCAGATTTACCCATTTTGTAATGAACGTTATTATGTTCATGGCATGACAAACGTAATTATAGCCTAATATAATAAGTGATATCGTGGCATGTTAAGGCATGTTAATCGTTAGCCTGACGTTGTCATACTCATAATTCTAGTCAGAATACGAGTCTGATACCGCTCCGTTGCGCTGTGAGTATGGGGCGTGTTTCAACCGAACCCGGAAAAAAAAAGCCTCTTCGCTCAATTGGATAGGCCTACAACCAATCAGAGCAATAAATCATGTCTAGACATGATTTCAGCTGATAACCACAATATTGTTATGGTTATGTAACGTTATGTCATTTAACACCACAATGATGGCATTAACAATAACTGTAAGCTAGTAATAGTAAAGCAACACTCATAATCATTATAATATTAACATATATAGGCTTATTTAATTTTGTTTGCTTTGCCGAGCTAGAACAACGACGGAGCCAGATATTCAAATTTACAGTTTCTTTAATCCAACACATTACATTACATTTACATTTACATTTAGTCATTTAGCAGACGCTCTTATCCAGAGCGACTTACAGTAAGTACAGGGACATTCCCCCGGGGCAAGTAGGGTGAAGTGCCTTGCCCAAGGACACAACGTCAGTTGGCATGACCGTGAATCGAACTGGCAACCTTCGGATTACTAGTCCGACTCCCTCACCGCTCAGCCACCTGACCCACATTACTTAAGCAGTCATACTAAAAACACAAAGCAAAAATAACAACGTATAGGCTATTTGGTGAGTCCCAGCTGAACGTGCCCGACTCCACCTGCAGGTGGATCACAGACTTCCTGTCTGACAGGAAGCAGTGCGTTAAGCTGGGAACACAAGTCTCTGACTCCCGGTCCATCAGCACCGGATCTCCCCAGGGCTGCGTCCTTTCCCCTCTGCTCTTCTCCCTGTACACCAACAGCTGCACCTCCAGTCATCCGTCTGTCAAACGTCTGAAGTTTGCCGACGACACCACCCTCATTGGGCTCATCTCTGACGGGGACGAGTCTGATTATAGGTGGGAAGCTGACAACTTGGTGACCTGGTGCAGCCAGAACAACTTAGAGCTCAATGCTCTTAACCCTTGTGTTATCTTCGGGTCTTTCTGACCCATCAGTCAATGTGACCCACCGTCATATTGCGACAACTTTACCACATACAAAAACAAAGTGAAGCCTTTTCTTTTAACCGTTAGGTCATGTTACCCAAAGGTTCATAACGAACCATCGTTGTGTTTACCCAATTTTACCCAATACAAAAACAAATAAAAATACTTTTCTTTTAACCTTTGCAATGTGGGGGGTCTGAGACAGCCCAACGGTTAAAAGAAAAGGCTTCACTTTGTTTTTGTATGTGGTAAATTTGTCGCAATACGACGGTGGGTCACAATGACTGATGGGTCAGAATGACCCGAAGATAACACAAGGGTTAAGACAGTGGAGATGGTTGTGGACTTCAGGAAGAACACAGCCCCACTCATCCCCATCACCCTGTGCGACTCCCCAGTCACTGTGGAGTCCTTCCGCTTCCTGGGCACCATCCTCTCCCAGGACCTCAAGTGGGAACTTAACATCAGCTCCCTCACCAAGAAAGCACAACAGAGGATGTACTTCCTACGGCAGCTGAAGAAATTCAACCTGCCAAAGACAATGATGGTGCACTTCTACACAGCCATCATTGAGTCCATCCTCACCTCTTCCATCACCATCTGGTACGCTGCTGCCACTGCCAAGGACAAGAGCAGACTGCAGCGTATCATCCGCACTGCTGAGAAAGTGATCGGCTGCAATCTGCCTACCCTCGAGGACCTGCACACCTCGAGGACCCTGAGGCGAGCGAGGAAGATTGTGGCCGACCCCTCCCACCCTGGTCACTCCCTGTTCCAGTTACTCCTCTCCGGCAGAAGGCTGCGGTCCATCAGGACCAAAACCTCACGGCATAAGAACAGTTTCTTTCCATCTGCTACTGGCCTCTTCAACAAGGCCAAGGACTCCCATTGACATTCACTCATTATTTAACCCAGTATCTGATTGCACTATTGCACTATGTTGACCACTCATGCTGCTCATTCTTATTCTTATTTTTATTTTTATATATATTTTCTTTTCTTTATTTAAATTGTTTTATTCTTAGATTGTTTAGTTTTTAGGAATAGTTCAACTTCTGTACCTTTACTTAATTTAAGATTCGTATATGTTCCCTGCCACAGTAAATTCTGTGTTTGTATAACATACATGGTGAATAAACCGAATTCTGATTCTGAGTCATGTGTGGAACATATGTTCCATCTAGAATAGGCCTATATTTCTAAAAACCAATTGATTGACCAATTGACCATTGATTTTCGTAAAGTTCACATGATGTAGGCTATCTGCATCTTGATGGGACTTGTACCCCATTAACTCCAATGCAATGCCTTAGCTCACACGCTCGCGACTGGTTGTCGCAAAGTATGACGTGTACAGCTAGTTGCAAGCATGCACGATATGCTCGGAGCTAGGAAAAAGGCGAGCCAATGTTCTGCGCAAGACCGGACGAGCCGGAACTGGAAAGATGGCGCGGTCCGGTTTCGCGCTCTCGCTTGCCTCACTGCGCCACTGAGCACTTTTCATAGAAATGAATGGGGACGCCATCTTGGAAGACAGAAGTAGCGGTGTCTATTAATATATAAGTCTGTCTGAAGGCGAACGAAAATTTGCGGTAGTACCCCTGTAGTGCCCTGTTTCATCCACTAGATAACAGGGCTCAAACTTGAACCCCACCAGCATACACAAAGCTGCACAGTACCTATAACATGAAAAGGTTTTCCTACAGAGCAGTTTCTCTTACAATATTGTGTGTGTTCAAATCACAGAGAGAGAAATACTCACAGTTAGTGGTCGACAACATTTTGTGTAGTATCTTGTACTGATACCCTTTACAACTCAACACCACCCCCTAGTGGATAAACTGCATGCAACCCACGTTCACAGCTAACTTCTCCTTACACCACCAATAGATACACACACATACTTTTCATACCCTCCTACTCTCTCACTCTCTCTCTCTCTCTCTCTCTCTCTCTCTCTCTCTCTCTCTCTCTCTCTCTCTCTCTCTCTCTCTCTCTCTCTCTCTCTCTCTCTCTCTCAGGAAGCAAGAAGTGAGGTAAATATGCATCTCATGGTACCAGGCCCCTGCTGCTTATACAGTGCAAGGCTGTAATCATAATACATATTGGGGGGGGGGCACATCCTCCCCAATATTCAAATCTGGTCAAAATGTCCCCCTAATATATTGATATAAAAATATAAATGTGCTACGCTACGACAGGCAACCACGCACGCTGTCCGAAAGTATCATAAAAAATGTCATTCGTCCCCCCCAATGTTGACTCCATGGCTACGGCCTTGATACAGTGTGTGGGTGTATCATGGTATCTGCTCCCCTGCTGGTTACACAATGTGTGTGTGTGTGTGTGTATCATGGTATCCGCTCCCCTGCTGGTTAGACAATGTGTGTGTGTGTGTATCATGGTATCCGCTCCCCTGCTGGTTACACAATGTGTGTGTGTGTATCATGGTATCCGCCCCCCTGCTGGTTAGACAGTGTGTGTGTGTGTGTGTGTATCATGGTATCCGCTCCCCTGCTGGTTAGACAGTGTGTGTGTGTGTGTGTGTATCATGGTATCCGCCCCCCTGCTGGTTAGACAGTCAGTCAGCAGCCAGACAGGATGGAGTTCACACCACTCTGCTTGATGCTCTGTGTCTGCTGTTCCATCCTCTCACCTCTCTGCTGCTGTGAGTACTGTTCCATTGTTCTATCCTGGTTCTTCTGTTCTATCTAGGTTCTACTGTTGCATATTCTACTGTTCTATCCTGGTTCTACTGTTGCATCATCTACTGTTCTATCCTTGTTTCACAGTTCTATCCTCTCAGCACTCTGACTAGCTTACAGAGCATGTTTCTCAATTCAGGTTGAAAGTTGTTTATGATGTGACATACAGTTTACAGCTGTGATCTCCTCTCTCTGTGTTGCCCATGCTCTCCTACAGTCTCTCTCTATCCTGCAGTCTCTCTGAGCGTCAGTCCCAGGAGATCTCAGTTCTTCAATTATAACACTTTCACCCTGAGCTGTGAGGAGCAGGGGAGCTCTGTTGGAGGGAGGGTGAGGAGGACCACCACAGAAGGAAGGTCTTCACAGTGTGGAGCAGGCTGGGGGTCTTTAGTGGGTTCCTCCTGCTATGTGAAAGACCTGTCCTCAGGGTCCTCAGGGGACAGTGGAGTGTACTGGTGTGAGTCTGGCTCAGGAGAACACAGCCATGCTGTCAACATCACAGTACATGGTACGTTCACATGGTCTGAATAAATCACTGTCGTTTAATTGAATTCTGGAAAGATCATTTGAATCTATCTCCTCTATTGTAGATGGAGCTGTGATCCTGGACAGTCCTGTCCTCCCTGTGAACCAGGGACAAGCTGTGACTCTACACTGTAGATACCAGCCTCCTCCCTCTGACCGTACTGCTGCCTTCTACAAGGATGGATCTCTGGTCAGGACTGAGGCTGCAGGAGAGATGACCATCCCTGCTGTGTCTACGTCTGATGCAGGGTTGTACAGGTGCAGCAACTCTGAGCGGGGAAGATCTCCAGAGAGCTGGCTGGCTGTGAGAGGTGAGACTTTCTTTTAAAATATGATTTCACTGGAGGAATGTTTGAAACTGTTAGCTGAATAATAATGATATTATCATTTAGATCATTTTCTTTTTTAGTTTAGCTTGTCTTGGGGGTAATCAGTAGCCTGGCTCTGCCCTCCTACGTACTTCCGCTCAATTTGGATTTTGCTCCTGTACTAGGTCTGGGATTTCAGTGCATCAGTCGGTTTTCAGAAGAAAACCGACTGACTTGTGTAGGTCCAATCAGCGAACAGAGGGAGTGGCTGAGAACGATGACGTTGATGTCGTGCACTAGTTGGGTGTGCTTTGCCTTCGGCAAGGGCACAACCTTTGTTCTCTCACATATATATTTATTATAATTATTTATTTTTGCCCCCCTAAGTCTCAGTCAATATTTGGACTATATAGACAACCTAGGTGTCAAAAGTTTCGTATTGGTAGCGATTGAGTTGCTTGTATTTGGATTTACCCTCCGTTGCATGGTTTAGGCTCAAGTTAAGTTTTTGTGGCGAAAAGTGAAGCTAACGGTGGCTAATTTGCCAGCCACAGTCACTGACGTCACGAAAACACGCGTGACTACCTGTAGCAGAACATTCGTTTCGCATCTGTTAACTTGGGGGATAGCTAGGCTAACTATAGCTTTACTGCAAAGCACCTGCAGAAACGCCACAAGCAAAGAGGCCAGGGTGATAACTATTTACTCATTTTACTTTGTGATGTGAAACACAATTGTGAAATGTAATGTACAATATTAGCTGATATTATTAAGGAAGTAGGCCCACATCTACTTTCGGAAACGGTAGTCTACTATTTCACTGAAGCATTAGCATCATGACATTAGCCTCTGTTGCCCGGGCAATACATACTACAGTGGTTTATGATGCATCTGTTTTCAATCGTTAAAATAAACACTCCTCACAAATACATTTTCGTTGTAGGATTTATTATGACATTACATTACAAGTAAACGATTTGTTGGTGAAATTATCATTACCTGTGGTTTCAAACCAGTGTTGCTCACTGCAACGCTGTAGGCTACGCGAGACACACTACAAAAACATCTGCTGTTTAGGAAGTCAAACGGCGACAGAACATGTTCGGCACTCACTTTACTTAAATCAAAATTCTTTCAATAGGTGAAACTATCTGACTACTAACCTGAACTTCATTGCCACAGTCTAAACTTTGTCAATCTGTTCATGAAAATAAGTACGGAACGTTAAATCCAATTCAACCAACGCAATCGCTACCAAGACGAACACCGAAGTAGTCTAATGTACTAGTAGTACAATTTACTAGTGAGGGGAGGTTCGGATCATTTTACTGATTCGGTTCTTTGAATCTCGTTCAGTAAAATGAACAAATCTTTTTTCGAGTCATTTGTTCATTTCAACGTGGGGGGTGGGGGTGCACTAAACTGTAAGTATAAATGTAAAGTGAAAATAACAAAACCAGTCAGTATGATGACTGGAGCGAATATCATTCACGTCTTAGTAAAACAGCGGCCACGCGAAAGGGAATGAGGAAACTGTTTCCTCTACTAAAAAATACAATGCAGGTCACGTGAAAAAAGGATCCAAAGACTCGTAGAAAGACAGTCGGGAAATGAACGAATCGTTCGTTTCCTCCAGTACAGAGCCTATGCAGGTTACGTGAAAAATTATCCAAAGACTCGTAGAAAGACTGAGTCGGGAAACGAACGAATCGTTCCCTCTAGCGTTTCCTCTAGCTACCACTACAGAGCCTATGCAGGTCACGTGAAAAATGATCCAAATACTCGTACCCGAAGACCGAGTCGGGAAATGAACTAATCATTTATGTTTACTTGGACGAGCCTATGCAACAGTCCCGATGCGCGGCCACGAGAAAATGAACGAATCACTCTTTGAGAGGACTCGTTACTCCCGAGTCCTCGTAAGGATTCGTTCAAAATGAACGAATCGTTCACGAACGACACATCACTACAATTTACCGGGGCAGCTTCCCCACACAGGGCTATATGGCACTTTGCGTCGTTACAGTGCGTGTCCACTGCAGCGACGCGATGCGAGCGACAACATGTTTTCCATTCATTTTCTATGGAGCCAGGCGAATCGCTTGAGTGGTGCATTGTGGGTAGCGACGCGACCGAGTTGAGATTTTCTCAACTTTATGCAAATGAGGAGCGATTTTCGCTAGCGATGGCCAATCGGAGTGTTTTCTTGTTTCTCGTAACGTAGCAACCATGGTGAACATTTCTAGCTTTCTAGGTTTCAAGGTGGAGGAGAAACTAGACTCAGTCTAGTCACATTACGTAACTTCGTTCTGTGGTAACTAACTAGCTAGCCCGGCTGGAACTCCCTATCGTATCGACAGATTAGCAGAGACTTTGAGTAATATAATAAACGTTTTTTACACATGTCAACGTGTATGTCTATTAAACAGTTTTGTATTTTGTATACAAGTTGTATTTTGATCGATGTTGCGAGTACGTAAACCCAAGTCTGCACACTTGGCCATGACAACTACAACAGTGACTTTAGAGAACTACATTCTACATTAATCTGTTTGAAACGCCCCCGAGCGTGGTGAACTGTGGGAAGGCGAGCGATGGCAAGCGATTCGCGTCGCTTCAGTGGACACGCACTGTTACTGACAATGATCTCTACCAGAGCCATAAGTTCAAGCCGGAGCAAGAACAATCCTTGCTGAGTTTTGTTGGTGGTCATGATGTTGTGGCCCTCCTCCCCACGGGGTTCAGGAAAAGTTTGATTTTCCAGCTACGGCAGCTAGCTCCGTGGTGAAGGAGTTGGCTAAAGCTAACGCTAGCGATTGGTTATGGCAGATCAGAGTGGCTCTGGGCAGATCCAATAGTTTTAAACTTCAACAGAGTACCCGCCTTCAAGGAAGTTAACGCTTGTCAATGGAGCGAGGCCAGACTCTGTACAAATAAAATGTACGAGAGTCTGGTTAGGACCAGGCTAGGTAATCAGTTCCAAAGACCACAATGTTACAAGTACATCTGATGGTTGATATTTCCTTCTTCTAGCCCTCCCTCCCTCCCCCTTTTCCCCTCCCTCCTCCTCTCCCCCTCCCTCTTCCCCTCCCTCGCCCTCTTCCCCTCCCTCCTCCTCCCTCCCTGTGCTGGTCTCTGTGGGGGTGGCTGGTCTCTCGTTCGCTCTGGTCTCTCTGGTCTCTCTGCTGGTGGTGCTGCTCCTCAGGAAGAGACGTAAAGGTGAGACTCACTGTTATGTCACAGTGTTTAATATGTAGTCATTTAAAGGTCCCATGACATGAAAACTTCACTTTAGGAGGTGATTTAACATTAATGAGTTCCCCTAGCCTGCCTTTGGTCCCCCAGTGGCTAGAAATTTTTAAACCAAGCCCTGGGTGTTCTTCTCCGCCTTTGAGAAAATGAGAGCTCAAATGCTCGGTTTTGAAAATTCCCCTATTGTGACATCACAATAGGGAAGGTTACCTCCCCTTTCTCTGCTTTTCCCACACAGAGAATTTAGCCCACCAATGAGAAGATGAGCTACGACCGTGCGAGCGCGATATTGTTTTTTCCTCGCGACATCATGGCTTGCAAACGACCAAAGTATAGCAGTTAGCCCCGCCTCTTTCTTTCTCATAGCATTTAAAGCTACAGACACAGAAACGTGCTGAGGAAAGCTCATTGTGGGACTGCCCGTAGTGGCTGTAATTCTGCACCAAGGCTGAATTTCGGGAAAGAGACTTCAGATACAGTATTAGACCAGTAAGGCCTATATAAAAGCATTCAAAAACAGCATGTCATGGGATCTTTACTGACAGTTGTTCAGAGTATTTTCTGCCGTGTGTGTGTGTTTGTGTGTGTGGTATGTGTGTGTGTGTGTGTGTGTGTATGTGTGTGCGTGTGCGTGTGTGGTATGTGTGTTCCTCCACGTCATGGTGAGGTAGCTGGTCCCAGAGATGTAACCTACACTGACATCCGACACACACAGGAAGAGAGAGAGAGGTAGAGAGAATTAAGATATGCAGAGAGACACAGAGATGTATCTGACCAGTGTTGATGTTCCTCAGAGAGACCCTCTCCAGCAGAGTCTGTCTACTCAGCAGTGAGGACAGACAAAGGTGAGACACACACACACACACACACACACACATGCATACACACATGCACAAATACACAGGCACATCATACACACACACACACATATATCCTCACAGTCAAGTTTATCTCTGTCCTGTGTCAGGTTCAGCAGGAGCAGGTGTGACCTACTGTGTGTGTTCCAGAGAAGCCCCTCCCCCCAGAACCTGATGTAATCTACTTCTCAGTGAGACCAGGCTGAGCTGCAGGTACCAAACCACACCCCCCACTCTGGACCACCTCCACACCCCCCACTCTGCACCACCACCACACCATCCACTCTGGACCACCTCCACACCCCCCACTCTGGACCACCACCACACCCCCCACTCTGGACCACCTCCACCCCCCCACTCTGGACCACCTCCACCCCCTCCACTCTGGACCACCTCCACACCCCCCACTCTGGACCACCACCACACCCCCCACTCTGGACCACCTCCACACCCCCCACTCTGGACCACCACCACCCCCCACTCTGCACCACCACCACCCCCCCCTCTGGACCAGTACCACCACCCCCCCCACTCTGGACCACCTCCACACCCCCCACTCTGGACCACCACACCCCCCCTCTGGACCAGTACCACCACACCCCCCACTCTGGACCACCACCACACCCCCCACTCTGGACCACCACCACACCCCCCACTCTGGACCACCTCCACACCCCCCACTCTGGACCACCACCACACCCCCCACTCTGGACCACCTCCACACCCCCCACTCTGGACCACCACCACCCCCCATTCTGCACCACCACCACCCCCCCCTCTGGACCAGTACCACCACCCCCCCCACTCTGGACCACCTCCACACCCCCCACTCTGGACCACCACCACCCCCCATTCTGCACCACCACCACCCCCCCCCTCTGGACCAGTACCACCACCCCCCCCACTCTGGACCACCTCCACACCCCCCACTCTGGACCACCACACCCCCCCTCTGGACCAGTACCACCACACCCCCCACTCTGGACCACCACCACACCCCCCACTCTGGACCACCACCACACCCCCCACTCTGGACCACCACCACCCCCTCCACTCTGGACCACCTCCACACCCCCCACTCTGGACCACCACCACACCCCCCACTCTGGACCACCTCCACACCCCCCACTCTGGACCACCACCACCCCCCACTCTGCACCACCACCACCCCCCCCTCTGGACCAGTACCACCACCCCCCCCACTCTGGACCACCTCCACACCCCCCACTCTGGACCACCACCACACCCCCCACTCTGCACCACCACCACACCCCCCACTCTGGACCATTATGACCAATCAGAACAAGGAGTTGCGCTTGCTAGGCTGAGGTTCCGGGATCGAGGGGAAAGATTGAGACGTTGCACATGCACATAACAACACAATACACACACAGATACACACACACACACACACATAAATGCACCTAGCAACAGATACACACACACACATGAATGCACATAGCAACAGATACACACACACACATGAATGCACATAGCAACAGATACACATGAACAGCAACACACCACAGACACACACACCTCTCAGTACATGTTTTCAAAGGGAGTTTTAAGACACGGTTTACCACCCTTTCTACTTCTCAGCCTCTGTCTACAGGCCCCCCAATCTGTGCCCCTCACCTTTCACACCTCTAAGGCATCCATCCTCTGTTCTTAAGAAACAGAGGATGTACTGATCAGAAGCAGGGTTATTTGTAGAGGAGGAAGAATGAGCTGTTTTAGCTGTGGTAGACCGCTCTTTCTGTCCTAGCACTCTGCTGGCATGCAACCTGCTCTTTACCACAAGACAGAGCTTGGAGTAGACGTACAAAGTTGTTGATTGAAACTCTGCTCTTTGACCGCCTGCTGGAACAAACAACACGTGTCAGTTTGAGGTGTGAAGCCTCGTGTTTCTACTGATCAGAACTGTTGGGAAAGAGCCTCTCTACTTGTCAACTCACAGACACGCCAGCCAGTAAGATGACATCTAACAGACAATACAAGGATGGACTTTCTAACTGGAACTGTGACCTCAACAGCTTCCAGCTGTAGTGACCCAGACGTGTGTTGTCATTGTGGCTGTTGTTGTTTACAGACTAGTAAACATGTCACTGATGAAGAGACCTGTTGTTGTTTACAGACTAGTAAACATGTCACTGATGAATGGATCATACAATCCACCACGGCAAAAGCAATGCACACGGCCACGTGACTTCTTCCAGAAAGAACGTTCCCTTTAAGCCGTGTACTATGACAGCTCCCTCATCCACCGCTTCATCAAAGTGAAACGACACGCCATGATTGACTTGAACAATAGGCTACGTAGGTCAAGGTCCTTTTTTAGACCTTTAATTACTTCGTTGATTAAAAACAGACACCCTCTAAACACATGTAAATAGACTTTTTTGACATCGTTTTAAATAAATAGCCTACTATTAATCAATACATTACCCAGTAGCCTAACTTTATAACATGGTTGTTGTGTCGGGAAAATGGAGGATATTGATGTAGCATATGGATTTAGGTTAGTTTTGCAATTGTAGACTACTGTTAACAACTAGGCCTATATAGCCATGATAATTATACTCGGGTAATTTAGATTGAGATAGGCCTATGCCTGATGCAATCACAAACTAGGTTATATAGCCATAAGTTTAACGTGGCGTGTATCAAATCATTGTTCATCATCGTTTAATGCATTAGGCTAAATGTTGTAGCCTATGTACGCTATTTAAGTTGATTTTCTATGAATGTTGAACATATTGAACTGATGAGAATAAGAAAATGAGAATATACGTGGTAAATCATCGTTTTCCCGTTGGGTCAGTGTTACAGGAAGGTCTGGTTACATTTACATTTATTCATTTAGCAGATGCTTTTATCCAAAGCGACTTCCAAGAGAGAGCTTTACAAAGTGCATAGGTCACTGATCATAACAACAAGAACAAGCCACAAAACATTGCGAGTAGCCAAAACATGAAGCACACATTGTGAACAACCAAAGTAAGTGCCAAAGGGAAGAACCATAAGAGCATGTAGTTAAACAAGTTACAATTAAACAACATGAACCGCTATAAGTGCAAGTGTACCTGTGGAAAAAACAAGCAACAATAATAAAAACAATATATCACAGCGAGTACAAAAAATGTAAATCAGTTACCACTAACCACAAGAGCAACAAGTCTCTGAGCAAGAGTCATTGTGATCCTTGAGGAAACTAACATCGGGTCAAGCGAACCATTCCTAAGTACCGTTGTACTCCCGGAACAAGTGCGTCTTGAGCCTTTTCTTGAAGGTGGAGAGACAGTCAGTGTCTCTGATGGAGGTGGGGAGTTGATTCCACCACTGGGGGGCCAGACAGGAGAAGAGCTTGTGTTGGGACCGGGCGGTCTTGAGCGGTGGGACCACCAGGCGGTTGTCTGAAGAAGACCATAGGTGACGGGTGGGGGTGTAAGGCTGCAGGAGAGACTTGATGTAGACGGGTGCAGTCCCGTTCACTGCTCGGAAGGTCAATACCAGGGTGTTGAATCTGATACGGGCCATGATAGGTAGCCAGTGGAGAGAGATGAGGAGCGGGGTAACATGGGAGCGTCTGGGTAGATTGTAGACCAGGCGGGCCGCTGCGTTCTGAATCCTCTGAAGAGGGTGGGTTGCACATGCTGGGAGACCAGCGAGCAGCGAGTTGCAATAGTCCAACTTGGAGAGGACAAGTGCTTGGACTAGCAGCTGGGTGGAGTGCTCAGACAGGTATCTCCTGATCTTCCGGATGTTGTAGAGGGTGAATCTACACGACCGGGAGACCGCAGCAATGTGGGCCGTGAGGGAGAGCTTGTCGTCCATGGTAACCCCAAGGTTCCTGGCAGAGGATGAAGGGGTCACCGTCGCAGATCCCAGGGTGATTGAGAGATTGTGGGAGATGGAGGGTTTAGCCGGCATGATGAGAAGTTCTGTTTTGGCGAGGTTCAGCTGGAGGTGATGCTCGGTCATCCAGGCGGAGATGTCTGTGAGGCAGGCCTCAATCCTAGCTGAGATCCCCGGATCGGTCGGGGGGAACGACCGGTACAGCTGCGTGTCGTCAGCGTAGCAGTGGTAGGAGAAGCCAT
This sequence comes from Osmerus mordax, assembly GCF_038355195.1. NCBI lineage: Eukaryota > Metazoa > Chordata > Actinopteri > Osmeriformes > Osmeridae > Osmerus > Osmerus mordax. The sequence goes on along the minus strand of NC_090050.1, from coordinate 1,418,906 downwards.
GGGAGGTGATGATTGGTCCAAGTGAGGTGGTGTACAGAGAGAAGAGGAGGGGTCCAAGGACGGAGCCCTGTGGGACACCAGTGGAGAGCTGGCGGTGGTCCTGACAGTTTGCCTCCCCAGGAAACCTGGTATGATCTTCCCGACAGGTAGGATGAGATCCACTGGAGTGCAGTGCCAGTGATGCCCATCTCAGAAAGTCTGGCGAGCAGGATCTGGTGGTTAACCGTATCAAACGCTGCAGAAAGGTCCAGCAGAATGATGACGGATGACCTGGAAGCCGCTCTGGCAGACTGGAGGGCAGTGGTGACTGAAAGGAGGGCAGTCTCTGTGGAGTGGCCAGTCTTGAAGCCCGATTGGTTGGGGTCAAGCAGGTTGTTCTGAGAGAGAAAGTTAAACAGTTGGTTAGATACAGCACGTTCAATTGTTTTTGAAAGGAAGGGTAACAGTGATACCGGTCTGTAGTTCTGGAGGACGGCAGGGTTAAGGGAGGGTTTTTTGAGAAGAGGGGTAACTCTAGCCTGTTTGAAGGCAGAGGGGAAGGTGCCAGAGGTAAGAGAGGAGTTTAGGACATGGAGAAGAAAAGTTATGATGGAGGGGGAGATGGTTTGAAAGAGAGGGGAGGGGATAGGATCAAGGGGACAGGAGGTGGGGCGATGAGAGAGAATGAGGTCAGAGATCTCTGCCTCAGATAGGGGAGAAAAAGAGTTTAGACATTTAGTTGGGTCAGTCATGGAGGGTGAGAGGGTAGGAAAGGTGGGTTTAGGGAACCGACTGCTAATGTCGGCGACTTTTTTCTCAAAGAAGGAGGAGAAGTCGTCTGCTGTCAGGGTGGAGGGAGGGGGTGGGGGAGGTGGGTTAAGAAGGTTGGAGAAGGTAGAAAAAAGTTTGTGGGGGTTTGAAGCAGAGTTAATTTTGTTCAGAAAGTAGAGGGTTTTAGCACCAGTTATGTGAGAAGAGAAGGATTTGAGGAGGGAGTGATACTTATCAAGGTCCAGACCGCCTTTGGACTTGCGCCATCTCCTCTCAGCTGCCCGAAGGGTGGACCGTTCTTCACGAATAACATCCGTAAGCCACGGGCAGGAGGGAGAAGATCGTGCAGGCCTGGTTGACAGGGGACAGAGAGAATCAAGTGATGCAGTTAAAGTGGTTAACAAGGTGTCGGTGGCAGTGTTAGTGGGGTGGGACGAGAACTCGTCAATGGGGGGGAGGGAGGATGTTACAATAGAGGAGAAATGGGAGGGGGATAGGGAGCGGAGGTTGCGCCGGAAAGTTACAAGGGGAGGGGAGGTAGAAGGAGTTGGAGGGAGAGAGATAGAGAATTGGATAAAGTAGTGATCAGAAATATGCAGTGGGGTTACAGAGGTTAAGTCAGTGATACAGTTACATGTTAATCACAAAGTCACGCTAAACCTGCCTGACCCTGACCAGACTAGTTTCGCAGCCTATGTTGCCATAGTAACCGAGTTCGAACTACGTTGAGCTAGCTTTATGGAACCGAATGAACTAGAAATGAGTCCGACTAACTGACATAAGTCTGGCTTATTCGGTAAACTCGCTTTATGGAACAGTGGGGTAAGTAAGACTTTTTTTATATAGCACATTTCATACAAGAATTGTAGCTCAAGGTGCTTTACATAAAATCAATAAAAACAATAATACAAGTGATAAACAATTCAAACAAAAATAAAAATCCCAATAAGATCTCTGTTCAAGAGAGAAAACAACTTTAAAAGTAGGAAAACTTTTTGAGATAACATTTTTAGATAAAATTACTTAAATGCTTCGGTAGGTTTTAAGCTGTCTTTTAAAAATGTCTAGAGTGTTTGCTTCCCTAATATTTATGGGTAATTTGTTCCATAGTTTTGGGGCGTAATTGACAAAGGCCGAATCACCAATCTTCTTATGACTGCTTCTGGTGACCTCTAATAGGCCTGCATTTGATGATCGCAGTGTTCTAGCTGGTGTGTAGTTTATAAAGAAGTTAGCAATGTAGCTAGGTCCTTGTCCGTGTAGAGCTTTGTATGTGAGGAAAAGGACCTTAAAGTCAATTCTGAAGGTAACAGGGAGCCAGTGTAAAGTAGCTAGGACAGGACTAATGTGTTCTCTCCTTTTAGTTTTGGTTAATAATCTAGCTGCAGAATTTTGAATGAGCTGTAGTCTATCAGTGGTTTTCTTGGGAAGACCAGTGAAAAGTGCGTTACAGTAGTCCAGCCGGCTGGATATAAAAGCATGAATTAACTTCTCTGCATCATTTTGGTTTATGAATGGTCGTACCTTTGCTATATTCCTCAGGTGAAAGAAAGCTGTTTTGGTCACTTTATTAATGTGAGAGTTGAATTTCAAATCTGAGTCCAGGATTACAACGAGACTCGTCACCTCTGGTTTAAGACAGGGGGTTAAGCCTCCAAGATTCTTAATAAGCATCTCTCTTTTGGATTTGGGGCCACATAGTAGGACTTCGGTTTTGTCTTCATTTAATTTAAGAAAGTTATCATTCATCCATTTGTTTATTGCCAACAGGCAGTTGGTAATGGAATTGATGGCCGTTGCATCGTTGGGTTCAGTGGATATATATAGTTGTGTGTCATCCGCATAGCTATGGAAATCTATGTTATGTTCTCTGATTATGTCGCCGAGTGGTAACATATAAAGAGAAAAAAATTATGGACCTAAGCAGCTTCCTTGAGCAACTCCGTAGCAGTTCTCATGTTTCTTGGACCTATGGTCACCTAAACTAACATAAAACTTCCTTCCTGTGATATATGATTTCAGCCAGTTCAATACACTATCCGTGAACCCAATAAGCTTTTCCAGTCTATTGATTAGGATGTCGTGATCAATTGTATCAAATGCTGCACTGAGATCTAACAGGATAAGGATAGAGACTTTATTTGCATTAGAGTTTAGTCTGAGGTCGCTAATTATTTTGGTGAGAGCAGTTTCAGTACTGTGATATTTTCTGAAACCTGACTGCGAGACTTCCAGGATGTTATTTTCTTCAAGAAAAGAATTTAATTGGACTAAAACTATCTTTTCCAGTACTTTACTAATAAATGGAAGGTTTGATATTGGTCTGTAATTTGCAAGTAGACTGTTATCCAATTTGGGTTTCTTTAATAGGGGCTTTACAACAGCTGTTTTGAAGGCATCTGGGAAGACGCCAGTTCTAAGGGATGTGTTTATAATCTCTAGCACCGGACCTGAGACACTATCAAACACTCGCTTAAAGAATGTTGTGGGTATAGGATCAATATCTGAGGTTGTGGAGTTAGATTCGCTGACAATTTTGGAAAGTTCACTAAGTGTGATACAGGTAAATGTGCTCATGGTTATGTTGCAGAATCTACTGATGTCAGTTTCGACCCCACTATTAATAATACTCGCTCTCAAAGTTATTTTGTTCTTGAAGAACAAAGCAAGCTCTTCACATTTAACTGCTGAGGATGGAGGTGGGGCAGGGACAGTGTTTAGCAGCTGGTCAATGGTGGAGAAAAGAACTCTGGAATTTCTGGCATTTTCTGTAATAATGTTGGAGAAATATTCTCTCCTTGCTAGACGGATGGTTTTGTTATAGGTGGTTAGTGTATCTTTGTAGATATTGTAGTGGATAGTGATCTTTGTTTTCCTCCATTTTCTCTCTGCTGCACGGCATTTTCTTTTCGTTTCACTAACATTTTAATTTCTCAGCCATGGGGAGGTTCTGTTTGTGCACTTCTTTTTGGTTTTCAGTGGTGCAACAGAGTCTAACACAGATAATAGTGCATCATTGAGGTTCTCTACCATTTCATTCAGAGAGCAATCATGGTTAGTCGGCTCATATAGAGCAAATTGTTCAGAAAATGTCATCATAGCTGTATCGTCTAAATATCTTCTATGGACTAAGAATTCTTTTTTGGTTTTTGTTAGGATCATTTCCACATTAAAAAGTATATAATGATGGTCTGAGAGGGGTAGATCAGTTATTGTTATCACTAGATCTAGTGTGTTTCCGTGCCGGTGTGTTGGGTCTGTTATGTGTTGAGTTAGATTGAAACTGTCAAGGATATTTAAGAGCTCAATAGTTCTTGGGTCTGCTTTTTTATTTACTTGGATATTTAAGTCTCTGTTTAAAACTACTTTGTCATATCTAGTGACACATAGTGATAATAGTTCAGAGAATTCTTGTATGAATATTGACGAGTGCTTGGGTGGCCGATATATAATAACAAAAAGTATTGATTCGGTTTTGAGCTCTATAGCAAGATATTCATATGATGTGAATTCACCTAGCTCAGTGATTTTGAACAACAGTTTAGAGGAAAAATAGCTGCGACTCCTCCACCTTTTTTTGATGTCCTTGAAACTTGGTGAAAGCTGTAATCAGGCGGACACGCTTCTATCAAAGTTGCTGTTGCCGTGTCATTGTTTAGCCAGGTTTCTGTTAGACAGATGCAGTGTAAGTTGTTTTCTTTGACCAGATCATTAACTAGGAATGTTTTGTTATTTAGTGATCTAACATTTAGAAGGGCCAGTTTCATCTGTGGGGTATTAACAGATAAAACAGGGGTAGATAAATCTGTTGGAAGAATATGGATAGTTCTGTGACTTCTAACACTAGTTTCAGGTTTGTAACCATGCATTTTACCATGCCATTTTCTGTTTGTGATGATGACCGGTATGTCCAATGAAATAGCATGGTGGCTGTCCTAGCGTAGCTTTTCTTTGGGAAAGTCTCTGTCACTGAGCTGTTCCATCACAAGGGAATTCATCCGGGGGGTGCAGATCTGTGCAGGGCCCATGTCCTTGCAGGAGGCTGTTTGAATGTTCTGTTCTGTTCCATGGGAGGTTGTTTGGGATGCGTCAGTCAGCTTAGACACAACAGGGATAGGGAGGGAAGCTTGATTTGTGGTCAGGAGCACGTGATTGATGTTTGCTGTTAGTAGTCGAGATCCTCTACGGTTTGGGTGGAGTCCGTCAGCTTGAAAACGGTCTGCACAGTTCCAGAACACATTGAAGTTATCGATAAATCTCAGTTTGTGTGTCAGACAGACAGATGCCAACCATGTGTTGAAAGATAGTAGTCGACTGAAGGCTTCTTTTCCTCTGCGAAAGCATGCAATCGGTCCACTGATGAATACATCTTGATATCTGTTAAGTGTGTTTAGTAGCTGGGTGAAATGTTTTTTAAGTATCTCAGTGCCAGTTTTCTTGTGTAGGATATCAAACGAGCCAGTGTGGATGATAATCTTAGGGTTGTTTGGTTTATTGTTGAGGATTGTTTGTACCTCTGAGGACAGTTCCTCGACAGATGTGTTGCTAAGACAAATATTTTCTGTCTTTGCCAGTTTAACATGTGCCGTCATGGCATCTCCAATCAAGATAGTGGTCATATGTGGTGTTGTGTTTGCATTTCTAACGTTTGCCTTATCAGTAGCTGCGGGGCCAGTTCTTATCTTATTTGGGTTAGCAATGATAGGACCTTGTGCTAGACCAAGGTTAGACACTGCGTTAGTGCTAGCAGTAGATTCTATAGTGCTAGCAGTGTTAGCTCCTCTAAGTGTTGATGGGCTGTGGGTAGTCTTAGCATACCTTGGATCTTGATAATCCTGTGATATTGTTGTCTGATTAGGCTTGATAGGGGGTCGAACAGCGCCCCGAGTGGTCCGAGAGGGGCTTGGAGTGAAATGGGGGACTCCCGGTCGCAGCAGACGATGATGTGTTGGATTTGCATGTGTGTAGTAGCTACCATCATGGTGTGTCGGCGATCTGGGCCCTTCATGTTTGTTAGCTGCGTGGCTAGCACTCCTGTGCCTCTTCGCCTTGGATTCCACACACAAGGGAGAGAAAGTTCCCAGTGGTTCAAAACTGTTTCTGAGTGTGACAGGAGGAGAGGTGATGCGGGAAGAGTTTCTGCCTCGCTTTTTTTGCTGTTTATCCTTGGTGACAGTCCCATCTCTGATGAAGGTAGAAGCGGCGCTAGGCCTCTTTGGTTTAGCGCCGAGAGCAGCCCATGACTCATCCGGTCCAACGGCCGGTGGAGAGAAAGCTGGTTCCAAGGGTGGCTCATTGGCAGGTAGCTTAGCCTCCGGGCTAGGTAGCATGGAATCTATGAAGTCTTCGGTCTCTCTGATATCTAAGAGGGTTCTGACTCTTAGCTCCAGTTCGACTATCCTCTGAGTAAGTTGTTTGCAGTCATTACAAGCCATAGTTCTACAGGGAACAAGCTTTAGTTGGCTTGCCTGTGGTCAGTCTTGGAGGGCAGCCAAAAATACTTCTGTTCTCCTTGGGCTTCAGTCCTCTCAGGTTGTTCCTTTTTGTAGTATTTGATTTTGAGTAATATCTTCAAAAACTATCCAAATGATTGAAACTTCAGAGCATTTCTCCGTGAATAACTAGACAATACGATAGTAGCCAAGCAGGGAAGCAAGCAGGGAAGGTCAGGGGGAGGAGAGGGAAAGAAAATGCGACTGCCTTCGTTGAGAGCGTAGTAGAGAGTACTCTGCTCTACAGTGGCATCTGGTGGTGTATGTGGAGGGAGGGGAGCCCCCCCCTCCCCCTTATCTAAACAAAATGTAACAAAATGTAACAAAAACTAAAGAGGGTTTTGTTTTTTTGTTTTTTTTCATTTAGGCAGACGCTTTTATCCAAAGCGACTTCCAAGAGAGAGCTTTACAAAGTGCATAGGTCACTGATCATAACAGCAAGATAGCCAAAACATCGCGAGTAGCCAAAACATGAAGCACACATTGTGAACAACCAAACTAAGTGCCAAAGGGAAGAACCATAAGAGCATGTCGTTTTTGTAGAGTGTGCTTGCTTGCGTCGGTTGCAGATGGGTCCATTTAATATGAAACAAGCTGAACCCCCTTTGAGACAAGCTATTCTAACAACGTTGTCACCGGCAGTATTTTTCAGATGGAATCGCGAATCAAACGGTACCATCTGCTAACTGAAAATATGCCCTCAAACGCGACTTTTTAGTCTCAGTCTAGAGCCCTGCGTGGAGAAGCTGAATTATGCTACGAGCAAGCTAGCCTAGCTGCTGTTGCTAGCCAAACTTCACTGAGGGGATTGTTTGAATGCGCCAGAAATTAAAAACGTTTCTTTTGACATAAAGTTTAGGCTGTGGCATTGAATACAGGGACGTACCACACAAGCTTGAGTTTAAATACATAATTTGTGACATTACTTACTGTATATGCAAGTCTTGAATTGCTTAAATGTATAATGCTGCTATTACATCACGGCACGATACGATACTTGCTGTGCAACAGCAATGCACGTTGTATCCATGCGTCGATGCTAACGTGTGCTGACGTTGTGACGTAGGCTAGCACTGAGTTCCCTTCGTTGACACAAGGCACTTTTTGCCACAAAAACTGAATTTCAGCCTAAACCGTGCAACGGAATGTAAATAACAATACAAGCAACTCGTGCGATTGTGCGATTAGCGTGTGGGGGGCCAAAAAAAAAATATCCAGGGGCCTCGAGTGCTATTAAGACGCCCCTGGCCACAGCCTCAATTTGATGTCATTCTGTTCACGAAGGTCTCCTCTACAGGACTGTGAAAACCGCGAACATTTCCCAGCTGGGGGATTTTTTATAATCGAGCTTATGTCCGAGGAGTGCCCCTGTTTTAGAGCTACATTTTGAGCGCTAACAAACTCCCCATCGCTATATCCAGCTAGTTAGCTTGCCACTAGCATTCCTTTCCCTGCTTCACTAACAAAATATGGACAGATGTGCCTTGTTTTCGCTAATTTAATCGGATCGACCTCAAAATCCGTTAACATATAGTGGAAACGTACATCTACGAATGTGTGGTCTCAAATATACATAAAGATAAACATGTTTTAATTCCAGCGCATTCAAACAGTCCCCTCAGTAAAAGTTGGCTAGCAAGTTACAGCAGCAGCCTGGCCGTGTGGCAGGTGGGGGGAGGGGCGCAAAGGGCAAACTTAACCCTCGTGCTGCCTTCGGGTCACATGACCCAAAGGTTCATAACGAACCATCGTTGTGTTTACCCAATTTTACCCAATACAAAAACAAATTAAAATAATTTTCTTTTAACCTTTGCAATGTGGGGGGTCTGAGACAGCCTAGCTGTTAAAAGAAAATGCTTCACTTTGTCTTTGTATGCGGTAAATCTGTCGCAATACGACGGTGGGTCACAATGACTGATGGGTCAGAATGACCCGAAGATAACACAAGGGTTAATAGTGGTATCTTGCCTCCAACTCATTTTTTAGACAACCCATTCATTTGTAGCAGATAAATCTAAAGACATGCAAGCTAGTAGGTCTGAAAACTAGGATTGAGAGAGGTTGATGTAGAGGGAGTATGAGAGAGGTTGATGTAGAGGGAGTATAAGAGAAGTTGACAAAGCTGAATGAGTATTTCAAAATTCAAAAGGGAAAACAAACATTATGGAGATCCATAATTACTGAAGAGCTCTGGCAGTAGTGGAATGATTTGATAATGTAAAGACCAAATTTACGATGGAAATACAAATCAAAAGTGGAAATATACAGTAATCTTCCCAAACACTGATGTCTGTTCAATATGAACATTATGGTAAAATGACAACAATCGGTTGAGTTTAAGAACATTGACTAAATGTGTGTAATGCGAAAGGATAACACAAAAATGTAATTGCTGTCCTAAATTATATTTTTTATTACACTAGGGTATTATTACACTAGGGTGGAAATGGTGGAGCAGAAACAAGCAATTCCATGAATCCCATGGAAACAAAGGCAAATGTGTGAGATGAACTGATGTGGAGCACAAATGATCCAAGAAGCACTACTTCTCTTGAGTGGTTTTTATTCAGATGAATAATCATTGGATTCAGGTCAAAGGTCTATCACTTGAACTGGTTTCATCAAGCCTGACGTTGTCATACTCATAATTCTAGTCAGAATATGAGTCTGAGAACTCTCCGTTGGGCTGTGACTATGGGGCGTGTTTCAAACGAACCTGGAAAACAAATGCCTCTTCGCTCAATTGGATAGATCTACAACCAATCAGAGCAACGTAGTATGTTAACTTTGACCGAATCCCGTAGGAAGGACGGCAAGAACATATTTTCCATCGACAAATGCCTTGATTGCGTTTCTCTGTTCCTCTTTCAAAATTAATGCGCTGTCGATGTCTTCTAAAACAGACTCGATGGCAGAATCATAACATCCCAGATCTCCAGCGGTAGCCATGTTTGTTCAAAACGAATTCAACTTAAGCGCTCTTATGTGACGTTGGTGATTACGTTACTGTTGATCATCTGTCCGTCATCGTATAAAGCCCGCCCTGGCAATATCATTGGTCCGCCCAGATTCTGGTTTTCTGTAGTTGTCCCCAATACGAGACCCTCCAGACCCAACTTCCCGACCAAATTTTTTTGTGGGCGGGACGAAGTTGGGCTGGCAGCCAGGCTAGGTTTCATCACTTAAGACACTAAAAGTCAGCAGCTTGGCATGCTGGGACATGGAAAGGATTAAACATTTACACTTTCATCAAAGTAAAAAATGCTAGTTTGTCCTTTTTCATCAATGTCCTCAAAAAAGCAGTCTGCAGAGCTACTATGTCTGTGGGGTGACTGTCTGTCTCTGGAGGGCTGGCAGGCAGGGGCAAGCAGGGCCTGCAGGCAGGCAGTCAGGGCAGGCCAGCTGGATGAAGCTGTCCTGGGGTCAGGGCTGAAGAGAAGCTGTCCAGCTGTCCAGCTGACTCCTCGATATCGCTCATTTTGAAGATGACGTCAGAGGAGGGCAATAATAATCCTTATTATATGGCAACGACAGTACGAGCGTTCTGATTGGCTAATGGGTAGTCATGCCAGCCGCGTATTGACCTCATCGCCGGTCCGCGGTCTGATACGGATTATTATTGCCCTCCTCTGACGTCATCTTCAAAATGAGCTATATCGAGGAGTCAGCTGAGTTTTACTATCCAGACGATACTGAAGACATCAACAGTGACAAAGAAATTGTTAACTTTCTAAAAGATTCGTTACTTGTGTTGGAATTAAAGCCATTTTAGCAGAACCGTGTTGTCCGCTTTCTATCAAAAGTAATTGGTTGCTAGGCATCACCTGAAACACACTGTGAGAAGACTTGAGAGCTAGCTACAGTTAGCCAAGCATTTACTTTCATTTACAAAATGAAAAGAGCGAAAAATGCCATATAATAAAAAACCTACTAACCTCGACCGTTCGGTCATGCCTGGAAATATCAAACCTCGGCTTTGCTGTATCTGGATCTCATGCAATGAGGCTCTCTTCTTTACAGGATGAGTAAATAGACTGACTCTTCAAAAATGTGTGGTCCCATGACCAATTTCTTCTATGGTTCCCTAGAAACAGGGGGTGGCACAACTTACCCTCTGGCACAACTTACCCCACTCTCCCCTAAGTAGTTAGTATCAGACCGCGGACCAGCGATGAGGTCAATACGCGGCTGGCATGACTACCCATTAGCCGAACGCTCGTACTGTCGTTGCCATATAATAATACACCATATAACTAACGTTACTAATGTAAATTTACATCAATGTTATTCTGGACAGCTAGCATTAGATATAGAGCTAGCTAATGCTAGCATCGAATGCTATCATTACTATCAAGCTATGATGCAAGATCACCATGAAGAATTCCAGGTGTATCAGTAATTCAAAGATTAATGAATCTATGTATGCCTATCAATATCCATGTACAGTTGATCAATATGCTGTATATACTTCCAGGTTAAAGCTTCAGGGTTCATCATCAACCCAGACCTCCCCTGGATTGGAGCATCACCTTATGGCATGGTAACATGCACTTGTCATGCTGACGGCGTTCTGGAGATCAAATGCCCATTCAACAGCAGGGACTGCTCACTCTCTGAAAGCTGCAAAGATCCATCATTCTGTTTAGGCATAGGAGAGGATGGGACAATGGCACTTAAGACTGGCCACACGTTCATGTACCAAGTGCAAGCTCAAATGCATGTTGCCAGTGAGTTACTTCTGGATCCTCCAGCGGATCCTCCAGCGGATCCTCCAGCGGATCCTCCAGCGGATCCTCCAGCGGATCCTCCAGCGGATCCTCCAGCGGATCCTCCAGCGGATCCTCCAGCGGATCCTCCAGCGGATCCTCCAGCGGATCCTCCAGCGGATCCTCCAGCGGATCCTCCAGCGGATCCTCCAGCGGATCCTCCAGCGGATCCAGTATGATCCTGTTTCTTCCACAATGCCTACCTCAAAGTGGTTGAATTCATCAAGACCGGAGTACTACCAGAGCTGCTGGGGAAATGGTATACAGCACCACAGCATACTCCCACAGACGCGGCAACCACAGAACATCCACCTGAACTTGGATGCTACTGTGGTAAACCTGGTGACACAGATGACATCACCTGTCAGAAAAGTGCAGAAAAAAGTGCAGAAAAAAAGTGTAGTATTGCTTTAGTTTTTGATTTAACAATTTACGCTCAAGAGCATTTCAAGAGCAGCAACAGACAAATGCATATTGATGGATAATCTAGTTTTTATTTATGTAAAATATATTATCATTGATACATGTTTGTTTTCTTTTCTTTATTGATCTATGAAATAAACAATGCATTTGGTAATGTTATTTTTTTGCTTTGTTTTGAGTTCCACTTGTTTATATTTTGTTTTTGCAGAACTGTCAAGACCTGTTTTTTTAATGGGGTTATTTGTAGAATTGAGTCATGACAATGAAACTACTTTCAATTTCCCTCTAATTTATTTCAATATCCTTTCAACAATACCTCCATTGTTATGAATTGATTATTATTAATAAAAGATGAACAAGAGCAATGTATTTTACTTCCAGCAGTTTTTATTTCAAATAATCTACTGACTTGCATAAAAACAAACCGTTTATAGTGGAAATATTTACCTTTAGTCATTTACATTTAGTCATACATTTAGATACAGAGATACTGAGAACACAGTGTTACTTTAAAAAGTTTCTATTCTGAAGGCACAACAGATGGGCAAATGTTGCACAAAGCACAGCAGACTCTGACCATCTTGTCAACAGATGGAAGCTCTCCTGGAGTTGTAGTCTTGCAGAGAGAGATGGGTATCGTGCTTTATAAGATTGTGTACTTGTTCCTCACAAGACACGACGCGCTCCACATGGATACAAACAGCTGCAAGTCCTCTCGTAGACTCAAGTTCACTTGGGTGCAGTTGCGGTTTCCCTCTAGTGAAGGCAGATATTTTGAGTTGAGCACTGTACAAGCCCACAGCATCTCCAATGGTAAATTTCTGTTGTACTGTTTTTGAAACACATGGGTAAACTGATTTGAATCTGCTCTTTACTAGGCCATATTATGAATGAAGACAACCTACTGTACATTACATTTAGTGTACTATAAAAAATTTGGCTTACTGTAGGCTTTGACACAAGAAATATATAAGTTAAGAAGTGCAGTGGTAAATTCAATCTCATTCTCATTAGAGTCATTAAAAAGCATTGAAAAGGAGACACCCCAGGCCCCCCCCTTTAGGGATCCTGACAGGAAGGTGAAGACGGTCATTATTTTGGCATAGGATGGAAGTCCAGCACCATGTCATCATTATCATTGAAGACTGCCTGCTGGAAAGATAACTTGCTTTCTCTGTCCCGAAGCTGATAGACCTCTGATCTCAATTTGGTACACTCTTCTGTCAGTTTCTTGATAGTTGCTTGGCAGGAACATACTACACTGCTCTCAGTATGGATGGGGTCTTTACAGTAGCTGTGTTCCCCACTCTTGAAGACTGTCACTGTAGTCATTGTCTTTGTCAGTACTGTTATCACTGGCAACATCATGGTTATTAGATCTCTTCTTCTTTACAGCTTGTGTTTGCTCAAATTTCTTTAAGCTATTTATTTTTCTTTGGCGCTGCTCAGGTGACAGGTAGGCAAACAGACTGGGCACGTAAGCGGGGCTCAACGGATTATCACTTTTCTTACCTGCAGTGGTAGAATGAGACACAAATAACCCATTACCTACTTGAAAGTAATTACTCTTAGCAATGTGTATCTATATATTAAAGTATAATGTTGTGACATAACGTTTTAAATTTGTATTATATCAACATTTTCGTAAGAATTTTAACGAGCGTCGGCAGCTAGATCTAGGACGGTGGATGATAATGGGGCACCTAGCTAGCTACTTACCCGAAATAATAATATAAACCATCCAAGCTTGATGCAAACAAAACAAACATATATTCACATCATACCCAATACACGTATATGTTGTGCTTCATTTTGTGGAGTTCTGACCTTCATCTTGTCCATTATGTTCAGAAATAAGAGCCTGTCTAATGATCTTGTGACTCTGCTGGCAATGTTGTGTCAGATTATGTTGATGTACTGTAATAGCTGTAGTGCTATGATGCTCTGATTGATACACACATTCCATACTAAAAATGACTCAACTTGTCGGAACTACACAAAACAAAGCATTTATGACATTGGAAACATTTATGTGTATTGTGTATGAAAATACTTGTTTTGTTTGCATCAATGACAAGTCTTAATCCTAGTATTATAATAGGTCTACTCGGACATGGTTTATTGGGTGTGCTCAAGCCTTCGGCGAGAGCACAACCTTTGTTCTCTCACATATATATTATTATTTTTTTTATTTTTTTTATTTTTTTGCCCCCCTAAAACTCAGTCAATATTTGGCCTACATAGACAACGTAGGTGTCAAAAGTTTCGTCTTGGTAGCGATTGAGTTGCTTCTATTGGAATTTACGTTCCGTTGCATGGTTTAAGCTTAAGTTAAGTTTTTGTGGCAAAAAGTGAAGCTAACGGTGGCTAATTTGCTAGCCACAGTCACTGACGTTACTAACGTCACTGCGTCACTAACGTCACGAAAACACGCGTGACTACCTTTGCCAGAACATTCGTTTAGCATCTGTTAACTTGGGGGATAGCTAGGCTAACTATAGCTTTACTGCAAGGCAGCTGCAGAAACGCCACAAGAAAAGAGGCCAGGGTGATAACTATTTACTCATTTTACTTTGTGATATGACACACAATTGTGATGTGTAATGTACAATATAAGATGATATTATTAAGGAAGTACATCTACTTTCGGAAACAGTAGTCTACTATTTCACTGAAGTATTAGCATCATGACATTAGCCTGTGTTGCCCGGGCAACACATACTACAGTGGTCTATGATGTAGCGTTATCTGTTTTCAATCGTTAAAATAAACATTCCTCACATATACATTTTCGTTGTAGGATTTATTCTGACATTAGAAAACGATTTGTTGGTGAAATTACCATTACCTGTGGTTTCAAACCAGTGTAGCTCACTGCAACGCTGTAGCTTACGCGAGACACACTGTACAAAAACATCTACACTAAACAGCTGTTTAGGAAGTCAAACGGCGACAGAACATGTTCGGTACTCCCCTTACTTAAATCAAAAGTCTATCTAATACTAACCTGAACTTCATTGCCACAGCCTAAACGTTGTCAATCTGTTCATGAAAATAATTAATTTCAGCTTAAACCGTACAACGGAACGTTAAATCCAATTCAACCAACGCAATCGCTACCAAGACGAACACAGCAGTAGTCTAGTACTGTACCGTAGTAGTACAATTTACCGGGGCAGCTTCTCCACACAGGGCTATATCGCATTTTGCGTTGTTACTGACAATGATCGCTACCAGTGAGCTTTTTATGAATGTCAAGCTTATTTACGTTTTGGGGGGCATATTTTCAGTTAGCAGATGGGACTGTCTGAATCGCGATTCCATCTTCTGCTGCCGGGTAACGTCTTAGAATAATCTTCAGAGGGGGTTCTTTATTAATGAATGAATGCAATGAGTAGGCTACATGCCTGAAAATATCACGAGAAGGGAAAAACTTAAAATGACGTTTAAGTCATAGAGATTAGGTCAATTTTTACACCGGTCTGCCAAATTTATTCGTTTTGATTCAACGATGAGGCTGCCTCTTGCAGGGGAAATGAGAAGACATCTATTTCATTCTACACTTCACTCGTATTTTCAGTTGTAAATGAGCAGCAAAAAAAAATGCTTTTAAATCTATTTAATCTTTATAAATAATAAGTATGCATATAAAATATACAGAAATCAGTTGTAAAAATGTCATTCAAAAACGGACCCCTGTGCAACCGACGCAAGCAAGCACACCCTACAATTTACCCAGAAATTGTACCCTCTCTAGTTCTATAAGTTATATATGCAGATGTTAAAGGTTTTTATGCCTTAAAGTCAATTAACATGTATGTCCTATGAAGTTGAAAAGGCAGCTGTGATCTCAGTGGAGATCACCAAATTAGGGGACATTTCAGTACCGTTTAGGTGGACAGCATTAAGTACTACTTAAGAGCAGGGTACGCGCTATGTGCTTGTTCGGGAAACGGGGGGCGGGTGTCTGCAAGCAAAAGAGGCACGCTGTGAGTGATCCTGTGTAAAACATGTTGAAATAAATTGAAGAGCAAGCTGTCTCAGAGTGTGTTGTGTTTCCACTGGGAGTATGAAAGATGAATCTCTCAGAGTGTGTTGTGTCACCACTGGGAGTATGTAGGCACACACCTCTCCTCACTAGAGCACCAGTGTGAGTAATCCTGTGTAAAACATGTTGAAATAAGTTAAAGAATAAATGTAAAATGTCTCAGAGTGCACGTGTGGCTGAGCAGGAGTGACTGAGCTTCTCCCTCATGTGGAGTCATGCTGAGGAGTCATGCTGAGGACAATCAGGCTCTCTGGTGGTGAAGCACAGCTCCAAGATAGACTTTTTGTCTGATTCAGTTTTCACTCACTCATCATTTTCTAAACTCAGTCTTCTGCCTTCATTAATTTCCTCAACTGAGCATCTGATTTTCATGTCCACACACAAATACACATATCCAATATGTTATTTTCTCTCAACACATAGACAGACATCTGTAATTGTTGCTGGGATGTTTATTAAGTAAATGATTACAAATCACAACTGGATTATCAACAGCAATCAAAGAGTATTAATATACAGTAGATTAGTAAATTAATTTTCAAAGACTGAAATCATTACCCCTCTGAAGTCTGAGACCTGTTAGGCAGCCTTGATAGTCTGACATGCACTTGTTGCTGGGATACTTAAGTAAACAATGAAGATTATCAATATAGTTTTGTAAATCAAGTTTCAAAGACTGAAGTCATTAATAATCATAGAAAGAAAAAACAATGAGAATCCATTCGGACATGAGTGTTTCTGTCTAAGACAAACATTTTTCGATAATCTGACCGTTGCTCAGGCACTTGAAACAGGAGTTGGCATCACACTTGTAGAGGGGGACTTTCTCCGCAACCACCTTCAGGGCAGCTTTCAGTGTGTCGGATTCTAAGTCTTCAATGTATACCCTACTGAACACAAAGGCCTTGGGACCACCGTGATTGGTCAGCACACTGAGAGACTCCAATATGCACTTCTGCACAAGGGGGGGGATTTTGGGTCTGTTCCTTTGTATCGTTTTATCCCTCGCCTTCTTTAACTCGTTGTCTTTTGCTTGGTTTAGGCACAGCTTCAGACACGGAGAGTTGTAGGTGTAGAACACCACACAGCCATCTTTGTTCTTATTCAGCATGTCTTGCATAGGAGAGACAGCATCACTGCTGTCCTTGCACATGAGTAAAGCACGCTCTGAGTGGACTGCGTTTGTTTGTCCAGTGCCTTTTGGTGTGGCAGCGACCAGCTGTGATCCCTTGTAGAGATTGTGCTCTTTGAGGTCCTTCTTGACTGCTTCTGCGCTATCTTCACTAAGGAAGTTGTCCTGACTGAATCCGGGCCCACACTGTTCTGCCGGGACGTTGATAGCTACAGCATACTGGAGACGATCACCATTGTCATTCTGTCCAGATGGTTGATAACTTGGAGAAACAAAGAGTAGAAAACAGTTAAATGAAAACCTGATGCTGCTGATGCTGCCCGTCCCCAGCTTGACACAGTGCACAATTACCACATGCTCTTTTAGCAGTCAGGGTTTTCTTGCGCCTGCTGAATTCACATATAAGACACGATTATAGGTTTCATGTGATCATGGGATAGTAATGACAATTACATCCTGATCATACTTTTGGCCAATCTAAACTACCACTATAAATAAATACATAAATGAATGAATATTTGCATTCAATATTTATAGTTGTTTACTGTGACACATAACTTAGACTATGATGGGAGTCCTCTTGCTTACTTGGTTCCAATGAATTGAATGATTTTAGGAAGAGTGTTCTGATCCACTTCCTCTGCTGATACCCCAGAGGAGATCAGAGAGAACAGGAAGAGTCCTTTAAGCACACCTGGACACACCTGCACAGGTAACAAACACATGAATGAACAATACACACACACACCCATGACACCTGTGATCCCAGACGTACGTCGCTTTGGAAAAAAACAACAACTTTACATTAACCTTTACATTAAATAATTCCATACTCAAAAACGGAGGCTGGTTGACACAAAACACATTGCCAGAGTGTTTGATTATTATACATCTACAAAACTAATGAAAAGGCTCAGCCATAGACCAGAGAAAGGCAAAAAGAAAACATGACTTTATATTACTTACAGAAACTATTCCAGGTGCTGATATATCAGGTGCAGACAAAGGTAAAGCTAAACTAAAAAAGGAAGAATTTCCACACACTCTAATTCTACCCCAAAGGCTTCCTAAACATTACACATTATTAAACATTCTTCCTTTTTTGGTTACATTACAATACATTACATTATATGACAATACAATATAATACATTACATTATATGACAATACAATATGATACATTACATTATATGACAATATAATACATTACATTATATGACAATACAATATAATACATTACATTATATGACAACACAATATAATACATTACATTATATGACAACACAATATAATACATTACATTACCATGATGGAGGTGGTTGAGTTAAGGGTACGTCAGGTCTACCAAGCTGAGTGTCTCTTCTCTAACTGGACTAGACAAGGCTGGCTCTAGCAGCAGGAGAAGAGGGCTGGTATATATACAGGACTGAAAAAGGCTGGCTACTAGATATCTAATTACACTAAACAAATATTTAAAACGCAACGTAGATTTTGGAACCCATGTTTAATTAACTCAAACAAAAGATCCTGTAATTTCTCCTTGATCACTAAAAACATACCTCTCTCCGATTCTGTGCCCACATTAATATCTGTAGCCATAGTCATGTGGAGTCCATACTACTGCCTGATGCACTAACATGAACTAAAACTGTTCCATATTGTGTTTATATCTTTGCTCGGTAGATTTAGCAAATGTGACACTGGAGGATTCATTCTTTGGGGGTTTAACGGAGTTCAGCCTCTTTTTAAATCACACTGGGGCTAGACAAGATTTATTCTGTGTGCTACTCCCGATGTTTTGCCAGATTATGTTGATTTACATACACAAAGGTACTCCACTTGTGTGTGTGTCTACAATCTACCCAGACCCTCCCATGTTACCCCGCTCCTCATCTCTCTCCACTGGCTACCTATCATGGCCCGTATCAGATTCAAGACCCTGGTATTGACCTTCCGAGCAGTGAACGGGACTGCACCCGTCTACATCCAGTCTCTCCTGCAGCCTTAAACCCCCACCCGTCACCTACGGTCTTCTTCAGACAACCGCCTGGTGGTCCCACCGCTCAAGACCGCCCGGTCCCAACACAAGCTCTTCTCCTGTCTGGCCCCCCAGCGGTGGAATCAACTCCCCACCTCCATCAGAGACACTGACTGTCTCTCCACCTTCAAGAAAAGGCTCAAGACGCACTTGTTCCGGGAGTACAACGGTACTTAGGAATGGTTCGATGGTTCGTTCACACCCCTTGTCCCAAGAGATAAGATTGTGCAATATGGAACCTTCTTAGAAGCTTCTGGAAGAATAAGTACCCCATCCGTTACTGTGTGCGCAGCCTCAACCTTGGCTTGGGGGCTGTGCTCCCCCTTCTCCCAATATCCTCAAGTAGCATGTTCCCCAAGAAGTCTCCACTTCTCCTGACCCCAAAAGTGTTGTTCCCGCTCAAACCTTACTTTCCTTACTCAGCCCCCTCCGAGCCTGCTCCCCCAATGAGCCCCCACCTTTCCTCTGCTCCCAGCTCTCCTCCTAAGTGTTTCTTAGCACGGAGACATGTACACACAGGACCTTTCCCATCATTTTAAAGCCAAAACACTCTCAACCCCCTCCTTCGTACTCCCTGTTGTAGACCTACTGTCTACAGCTACATTCCATTCTACCATAACAGGCCTTTCCTTATTCTAGGTGAGAGGTGACTCCATCTATCCCTATACATTCTGCCATACAATAATCAGCTTGCCATGACAAGGGCAAAGGGGGGAATTTATGTCACAAGAAAGAACATGGTGGCCCAGTAAAATTAATTGGTGATTATAACATGTTTGGAGAAGGGACTGCAGATCTGGCTGAGCAGACTGAATGTGTGTGTGTGGGGATTGGCACGCTGAAATCGAGTGCCTGTGAGGCCACATAGGCAGGAGGAGTTTCAGCATTCAATAATGATGTGCCACTGCCCTGTC
Source organism: Osmerus mordax (assembly GCF_038355195.1). NCBI lineage: Eukaryota > Metazoa > Chordata > Actinopteri > Osmeriformes > Osmeridae > Osmerus > Osmerus mordax. The sequence continues at coordinate 1,399,343 of NC_090050.1, read as the reverse complement.
TGTGTGTGGGTGTGTGTGTGTGTCTGTCTGTCTCTGTGTGTGTGTGTGTGTCTGTTCGTTTGTGGTTGTGTGTGTGTGTGGAAGGCAACATATGTAAGCTTGTGTTAATAAGACATGTAGTGCTTGTCTCTGCTGTCTGAATGTCAGTTGATCCCTGTAGGAACAGACATGTACTGTGAGTTTCTCATGATAACATAGCACCATCATGTCAGTTGATCCCTGTAGGAAGTGATGATGCTGGGGAGAATGAAAGCATGAAAGACATCACCCGGTGTGAGGTAATGCTATGCTAGCCCGTACACAGTGAGATTCATTACTTTTTTTTCACTGTACCAGGTATGTAACAATAGCAAAATATTGCACCTTAATCGAACAGACTTTTAAGGAGACTACCTCTGACCCAATAGCAAATCAATATTAGGCCAATTGAAATCCATTCAAGGTTTATGCTTAGGGTAAGGGTAAGGCATCACCGTTCGGTGGTGCCCGCAGTGGCTGGGCGGCGACATCGCCCACCTGGAAATTGTGACCGCCGACTGCGCCGCGCATCCGATATCCGCAATCGGGTATCGCTCGCACTTCTGCCCCCGCGAGGTGGTGGAAGAAGCCGGTGGCCCGGTCGCCTTTGTCACCGCATGGCTGGAGACGAAAGACGACGGCAAACCCGTTCAGCTTTCGCTCTTTTGAAAACTGAGAGAGCCCCCATGTGGGGCTCTTTTCTTGTGGCTGATCTGGCGCTTGTTTTCTATTGTGAGGGGAGAACTTGCGACAAGAACGAAAGAGATTGCGGGTGTCGGGAAAATCAAAGTTGGATGCTCTGAGCGACCAGGTGATCACGGCGCTGTTGCACAAGCATGCATGCCCGTTGCCGTTTCACGCGGTGCGGGCCTTGTTTATGGGCAATATCGCCACGCCGGATGTGAGTTTGAAACCGAGCAAGACGCTGAAATTTTACTGATGGGCCTGATGCAAGGGCTCTGGAATGGGCTGAGCGCGCATCAAAAACGGACAAGCCCTTTCAAACTGACACGGGTGAAGGGCGTGGAGCCCAGCTGGGAGGCGCTTGCGCGCCTGTCTTTGCTGCGGCGCGAAGAGATTGATGGTTTTATCGAAGGGCTGTTTGCTGGGCATGAAGAAATAGACCTGCCCAAAAAGGCCCATCGCACGACCAATATCTTGGGCGAAATCCGCGCTCTGCTGGCGGGCTTGCACGAGTTGGCAACCACGAAAGCTACGCCCACGGATATCAAAGAACTGGACAGGATGATCAAGCAGGTGCGTGATCTGAGTATCATCGCAGAAAAGGAAATGAATGTGGCGATCCAGTCGTGCAAACGTGCGCGGGCTCAGATGAGCTTTGATGCGGACCAACTCGAGGTGTTTCCGGATTGTCTGCATTTACGCCGGGATGTGCCCGCCAAAAATATGTGGCGGTTCTATTTTATGACGGTGCAGCCCGATCTGTTTGGTGGCGCGTCGCTGATCCGCGAATGGGGCCGGGTTGGCAGCCCAGGAAAGGTGCGGATTGACCATCACCCCGATGAGGGCCATGCGCTGAACGCCTTGGCTGATCTGATGGCCGCCAAGTGCAAACGTGGGTATCAGTTTTGAGGATGACCGCGCGCGCCAGCTGATCGAGAGCATCGAAGACGCCATGTATTATCGCGAGCAGGTTTCGGTTATTTGCAGAAACAATCCCGACATCACGGGCTATATCACAAGTGCCACCCGTCACAGCTTCACCATCGTGAACGAGGGACAAAAACAGTGTCCGGGTGGCTGATGTATTGCTCTTTGACGTCCTGGGTTGAGCCCCAAAATTCCAGGCCTAGCGCTCCAGCACGTCATTGAAGTTCCCATCAGCGATGCCGGTGGCCATGGCTTCAAGCAGCTTGGCGAAATGAGGGTGAGCGGTTAGGGAATCGGGCTAGTAATCAGAAGGTTGCTGGATCGATTTTCCCGGCTGTGCCAAATGATGTTTGAGAAATTTTGGTTGGGCGGCCGTGCGGCATATTAAACATAAATAGTTTTTCCGCGTGAGAAATACAACGTGTGGCGGGAGTGCGTGACAAAAGACCGAAATGAGTGACTGTCACGCTCAATGTGTGACACTTGAGAGCCCTGTAGACCGAACTGTAAAATTGTGAATTTATGAACATGACGCGACCAAAGCATGGCTGCCGCCTGTAAGGCAGAGTTTCTGGATACATGTACAGCGTGTGTCTCTGTAAGGTCAAGAGGTCATGCAGCGAGGCTCCCTCTGAGCAGAATATAGCATGCAGTCCAGACTGAGGGGAGACAGTGAGGAAAAGCATGTACAAATAAGGCTTATGTGATTAACGACCACTTCACCTGCTGAACGTTCTAGTGTATCAGTGTACTGACCACTGAAGACCCGTTAAGGAAGCAATTCTGTGTCATTCTATATATGTAATGTCCAACTCATGTATTTAAGCACAACTGAGAGACAGAGTTCTCACTCATGCCATCAGCTCGTCTTGAACTGATTGTTTGATCCGGGCTGCTCGACTAATAAACCAAAGTCAACTCCTTTCCCTTGTCGTGACTCCTTCCGGCCTGCCTTCTCCAGAATTGACATCTTATCACCGCCTAAGCCTATGCGGTCTCCCTTGCGTCCGAACTCACACCAATTACAAAGACTTTCACGACCCAAATCACAATTCTGAGCCTTCAGGTCTGTGGGGATTCGCTTGTTCTCCTAAAAACTTCCCTCTACCTTTTTGATGAATTCGCCCGAGATGCTGAATGATTCACTAATTACACAGAGGGAAAAAGCTAGCTACTTTTCGAGTTCGGTTTTCCGTCACTTCAAACTCACGATCTAAAGGTCTCAAAGTGCTCAAACCTTCACCATAATTCAAGAGTAGTGTACTTTTACAAACCCAATCATTGATTCTAGCTTAAAATGTGTAAAAATAGGACTCGAACGTGGCTGCCTCCAACACGGCTATCAGGCAATTCCAGTTGAAAACAACAATGGCCACCGAAAAAGAATTTATATTCGTAACGGCGAGCTGCGATTGACAGCGAAATGAAACAGGAGCTAAAGACCAAGGGTGGGGGCTTGGTCAGCACACCATTTCCAGAATGGGTGTGTGTGCGTCTCGCCAAGCTCGCGCGTGTGTCAAGTAGGGTGACCACCAGGGCTGGACTGGGACCGAAAATCGTCCCTGGCATTTTTGGGTTAAGGCCCTGATAGTATTTATATATAACACCTATATAGGGCTGGGCGGTATGACGGTATACACCGTGCGACGCTAGAAATGTGTCTACCGGGAGAGATTTGGCTATATGTTTTCAACCACGGTATACTTTTATACTATATTTTTGTATTACACGTGTCAATTAAATGTATGGTTGTTGTATTGTATATAAGCCATCATATAAATCGCATTCTTGCGATATTTAGAATTGTAGTTTAACTTTTATTTGATTTTCTATTTTCGTTTGACCTGAAGCACATTTGCGTTGGTCTGACGGAACGGAGTGTATTTTGTCTAAGCGGACCACATTCATGCCGATGCTAATTAATTATATATTTGATGACCCATTCTGCAGGTAACCAATTCGATTTGTTGTTCAAGTTTTATGTCTCCTGCTGTAAAATTATTGTTGTACAATTACACTGGTGGCGTTGGTAGCATTCTTGATCATGACTAGTGAAGGCTAACTAGGCTACTTACTAACTGAGAGTGAGGTCATGCCGGGAAATATCTAACTGAAGCTTTAACGTATTGACCGAGCTTTAACGAGGTTGATACGCCGAAATCGAAGTTATATGGATAGTAAAACTCAGACTGATCGCTTTCGCTCATTTAGAAATTTTCGTTGGGGGGCATTACAGATCCGTATTGAGCTGTGGGTAGGTCCCCACGCGGATGGCATGACTGCGCATCAGCCAATCAGAACGCTCGTACTCGTAACTTTTTTGAGTCTTTTGTTTTTAACTCAAGTGTTGTCTCATGTGAGGCAGTTGTTTTTGTTTGTAATAAATAATCAAGTGTGATGATGAAGTACGGTATGGTTATTTTGTACCATTTCTTAATTTAATTTACAGAACAATTACTATACCGTGATATATACCGTAACCGTGATAAAAATTACTCATACCGTGATAGGAGATTTTAGCCATATCGCCCACCCCTACACCTATAGACAATGATGGTGCACTTCTAGACAATGATGGTGCACTTCTACTCAGCCATCATTGAGTCCATCCTCACCTCCTCCATCACCGTCTGGTACGCTGCTGCCACTGCCAAGGACAAGAGCAGACTGCAGCGTATCATCCGTACTGCTGAGAAGGTGATTGGCTGCAATCTGCCTACCCTCGAGGACCTGCACACCTCGAGGACCCTGAGGCGAGCGAGGAAGATTGTGGCCAACTCCTCCCACCCTGGACACTCCCTGTTTCAGTCACTCCCCTCCGGCAGAAGGCTGCGGTCTATCAGGACCAATACCTCACGCCACAAAAACAGTTTCTTCCCTTCCGCTGTTGGCCTCTTCAACAAGGCCAAGGGACCACACTGACTCAAATGACTTATTGCTTAAAACACTCTGCTTTTGCACTGCACCACAACATGGTATCTTGTACATTTGTATTTTTTGTAATATTTGTATTTTTGTATTTTTATATTGTAATTTACGGCAACTTATATTTTATTGTATATTTAATTCTATTCTAATCCCACTTAGTACTGCTAGTTTATGTACCCTTAGTATAGTTAGTCCACATATTTAAATTTTAGGTATATGTTTATTGTATGCACCTTCCTGCCAAAGCAAATTCCTTGTCTGTGCAAACTTTCATGGCGAATAAATCCCTTTCTGATTCTGATTCTGATAGCAATGTCCGATTTTGTGTGTGTATGTGTAAAGGAGAAAGAGAAAGTATCTGTGTGTATATCTGTCTCTTCCTGAGTGTAGCTACACTTAAAAAATATCTAGGGCCCAAAGTCCTCTGAACCTCATAGCATTTATCGTAACATTCCAGGGTATATATGTGTGTGTTTGTGAGAAGGTCAGTGTGTGTGAGAGAGGGAGTGTGTATGCTCCACAGAAATTTGTCTTGGCTGTTCTATCACTTCAGTGAGACCCAATTTCCTACATACTCCTTCTACGGGTTCTGGAGAAAGACGGAGAGAAGAGAAGCCCTGTGATTCTCAGGTCTCTCCACTGCCAGATGCTACACTGTCTACCCGTGAATTTCTAAGGAAGGGAGCTGTGGGGATTTCTCCCTAAATTCGCTAGAAATGTATGCGCAATGGGAGGAAGGTAATTGTGTGTGTATGTGCGCGTGCGTGCATGCATGCATGGACAGGCGTGCATGTGATGGCAGAAATATATATATATATATACACATTAGTGGTGTGCTGTTAAAATATCGCCGTTAATCTATTCTCAAAGTTGGGTTGGGAGCTGGGTCTATACTATGCAAGCTATGATGACTTTCACCTTGATATTTTAGCGTGGATGTATACCTAGCCGAATTGCACTGTAGGGGGCAAAAACGAGTCTTCGAACCTGTGTGTATGCCTTGTGTATGATATTACCACATCAAACGTGACGTGCTAACATGGATGCAGCTATAGCTGCCCGGCCGCCGGGTTTGCTTCAGGGAAAATGTATTATTAAGAAGCTTCCCAATGGAAACCTCGACAAGACTAAGGTTGTTTGCACCTTGTGCGATGCGGAATTAGTTTACTGTAGGAGTTATTCCAGTCTCAAATACCATCTCAAATACCACCTAAACGCAAAGCATCCCTTAGCTAATGCGGAAGATGCCGGGTCAAGAGTTGTCGTCAAACTACTGTTTGAGTGCAACCGAGGCAAGCCCGTCAGCACAGCTCTATCATCTATATCTAACTAATCTCCTCGCTCACCTGGCTTGAGAAACTCGTTCTCAAAGACTTACTTTTACAGTGCGTGTCCACTGCAGCGACGCGAATCGCTTGCCATCGCTCGCCTTCACACAGTTCACCACGCACGGGGGCGTTTCAAACAGATTAATGTAAAATGTAGTTCTCTAAAGTCACTGTTGTAGTTGTCATGGCCAAGTGTGCAGACTTGGGTTTACATACTCGCAACATCGATCAAAACACAACTTGTATACAAAATACAAAACTGTTTAATAGACATAAACGTTGACATGTGTAAAAAAAGTTTTATTATATTACTCAAAGTCTGCTAATCTGTCGATACGATAGGGAGTTCCAGCCGGGCTAGCTAGCTACTGTAGTTACCACAGAACGAAGTTACGTAATGTAACTAGACTGAATTTGAAAGTACAAGCACCAACAACTTCGGCAACCTTGCGCCATGCATCGTTTTTTATTAACATCTCTGTACGAATACAGATATGTATCGTACAGGACTGGGTAAGCAGCCACACAAACGATTAGTTTCTCCTCCACCTTGAAACCTAGAAAGCTAGAAATGTTCACCATGGTTGCTACGTTACGAGAAACAAGAAAACACTCCGATTGGCCATCGCTAGCGAAAATCGCTCCTCATTTGCATCAAGTTGAGAAAATCTCAACTCGAACGCGTCGCTACCCACAATGCACCACGCAAGCGATTCGCCTTGCTCCATTGAAAATGAATGGAAAACATGTTGTCGCTTGCATCGCGTTGCTGCAGTGGACACGCACCGTAACAGTGTGCGTGTCCACAATCGCCTGTGTGGCTGCATATCCAGTCCCGTACGATACGTCTCTACAAAGACATTAATAAAAAGAATGAGGCCTGGCGCAGGGTTGCCAACGTTGTCGGTGCTCCTGGTGGGTATTTTGTACTTTCAAATTCAGTCTCTCGTCACATTACGTAACTTTGTTCTAGCTAGTTACAGTAGTAGCCCGGCTGGAACTACCTGGTCTATCGACAGATTAGCAGAGACTTTGAGTAATTATGGCGTGAAATTAGTGCCAGGAGAGCGAGCTCTGTAAAAACGATTTGTAACTTGCAAAAAAGATTTGTGTCTCTGTAGAAAATGATTCGTGTACTTGCAAAAAAAAGTTTTGTGTCTCGGTAGAAGAAGGCAAGATTTGTGTACTTGCAAAAAAGATTTGTAACTTGCAAAAAAGATTTGTGTACTTTAAAAAGTTTTGTCTCCGTAGAAGAAAAAGATTTGTGTACTTGTAAAAAAAAGTTTTGTGTCTCCGTAGAAGAAAAAGATGTGTGTACTTGTAAAAAAAAGTTTTGTGTCTCCGTAGAAGAAAATGATTTGTGTACTTGTAAAAAAAAGTTTTTTGTCTCTGTAGAAGAAAAAGATTCGTGTACTTGTAAAAAAAAGTTTTGTGTCTCCGTAGAAGAAGGCGGGAACACTGCTCCCAAAACCATCTAAGCCAATCAAATATAGCCATTTCTGTGTCTAGTATCATTGGACATGTTCGTCTGTCTATCACACAAAGAACGTCAGAGAATAAGAACAAAACTAGAATGCTGATGATTTCAATGGCGAGTCATTTGGTAAGTAGTTCAAAATATCCATGTGCATATACCTTTAATGCAACATTTAAAGATTATTCGGTTAGCACACTCTTAACAGTATAAATTAATGGATAAGAGTCGTAGTAAGTTGAATAGTTTTTTAATGTAAATATGTATTCGGATATTTAATTAGACGACCAGTCATTAAACCTAGCATTAGTTGGACAATTACAACTGAGACAGAAGTATGAAATTCCAGGGTCTAACATTAAACACCAATGCTACATTTTACTATTCGTCAAAAGCCCTCCACAAAAGACCGATATACAATAACTTCGAGAACAAGTGAGTGGCAAGAGATTCGAGGTTGATTTCACTTGTATCGGTAAACGTGGATGCGGAGCTCTAACCTACGTTACAATATCAACCAGACAATCACTGGGGAATCTTTTAAAAAGATTGGTTGGAAAAAAAGCATATTACTGAAAGCACTAACAGACTTTTTCATAGCTTCAACAGGTAACTATTTTGGCTGAAGTCAGAAGGAGCTTGGGGGGGGGCGGGGGGGGGGGGGGGGCGGCAGGAATCTGCCCCGCCCCCCCCCTGGATCCGGCCCTGATTCACTTTATGAATAGATTAACCACGTTGTATTCTGTTCTTTGATGGTTCCTTGACACTGTATAATATCATCCAATTTCTTACTGTACCAACTCCCAGACTTTGGTGCAAATAAGCGATAGCCTACCTCAATAATGTAGCCTACCTCCTTTACTTGGTTTTTAAATGATTTCAAATTGTTTTATTTGACCCTGAAAAGGGTTAATTCTGGCAGACTTGCAAGAAAAGTAGGCTAGGCAGCGACCTTTCAACAATTGTATTATTATGAATGGGGATTCTTATCTAAGGTCATTGCTCCTTGTGTCTTTTCATGTAAATTGTCTGTTTTCAATGTATTTCCTTTTATTTCCATCTAGTAGCCTACACTGTTTTCCTTTCTACGTTACTCATCCTCGTTTTTTTGTAAAATTGTAGTTCCCAATTTTTGCAACTAAAAAAAGACAAAAAAGACAATGTAAACTTGACATCCCATAGTGTTGAATGATTATTGTTTCTATTTATTTTATTTTATCATTATTTTCTTGTTTATGTTGTGCTGCTTAAATTGAATGTTGATGTGTTTTACAATTATACAAAATAACTAGAGAGGGTACAATTTCTGGGGAAATTGTAGGGTGTGCTTACTTGCGTCGGTTGCACAGGGGTCCGTTTTTGAATGACATTTTTACAACTGATTTCTGTATATTTCATATGAAAATGCATACTTATTATTTATAAAGATTAAATAGATTTAAAAGCATTTTTTTTTTGCTGCTCATTTACAACTGAAAATACGAGTGAAGTGTAGAATGAAATAGATGTCTTCTCATTTCCCCTGCAAGAGGCAGCCTCATCGTTGAATCAAAACGAATAAATTTGGCAGAAAATTTTGACCTAATCTCTATGACTTAAACGTCATTTTAAGTTTTTCCCTTCTCATGATATTTTCAGGCATTTAGCCTACTCATATTGCATTCATTCATTAATAAAGAACCCCCTTTGAAGATTACTCTACGACGTTACCGGCAGAAGATAGAATCGCGATTCAAACAGTACCATCTGCTAACTGAAAATATGCCCCCAAAAACGTAAATAAGCTTGACATTTATTTATTGGAAAATCGCTCATTCATAAAAAGTTCACTGGTAGCGATCATTGTCGGTAACAACGCAAAATGCGATATAGCCCTGTGTGGAGAAGCTGCCCCGGTAAATTCTACTACTACGGTACAGTACTAGACTACTGTTGTGTTCGTCTTGGTAGCGATTGCAATTGGATTTAACGTTCCGTTGTACGGTTTAGGCTGAAATTAATTATTTTCATGAACAGATTGACAACGTTTAGGCTGTGGCAATGAAGTTCAGGTTAGTAGTTAGATAGACTTTGGATTCTAGTAAGGGGAGTGCCGAACATGTTCTGTCACCGTTTGACTTCCTAAACAGCTGTGTAGATGTTTGTGTAGTGTCTCGCGTAGGCTACAGCGTTGCAGTGAGCTACAGTACACTGGTTTGAAACCACGGGTAATGGTAATTTCACCAACAAATCGTTTACTAATGTCAGAATAAATCCTACAACGAAAATGTATATGTGAGGAATGTTTATTTTAACGATTGAAAACAGATAACGCTACATCATAGACCACTGTAGTATGTGTTGCCCGGGCAACACAGGCTAATGTCATGATGCTAATACTTCAGTGAAATAGTAGACTACTGTTTCCGAAAGTAGATGTACTTCCTTAATAATATCAGCTTATATTGTACATTACACATCACAATTGTGTGTCATATCACAAAGTAAAATGAGTAAATAGTTATCACCCTCTTTTCTTGTGAAGTTTCTGCAGCTGCCTTGCAGTAAAGCTATAGTTAGCCTAGCTATCCCCCAAGTTAACAGATGCGAAACGAATGTTCTGCCAAAGGTAGTCACGCGTGTTTTCGTGACGTTAGTGACGCAGTGACGTTAGTAACGTCAGTGACTGTGGCTAGCAAATTAGCCACCGTTAGCTTCACTTTTCGCCACAAAAACGTAACTTAAGCCTAAACCATGCAATGGAACGTAAATTCCAATAGAAGCAACTCAATCGCTACCAAGACAAAACTTTTGACACCTACGTTGTCTATGTAGGCCAAATATTGACTGAGTTTTAGGGGGGCAAAAAGAATAATAATAATAATAATATATATGTGAGAGAACAAAGGTTGTGCCCTTGCCGAAGGCAAAGCACACCCAATAATATATATGTGAGAGAACAAAGGTTGTGCCCTTGCCGAAGGTAAAGCACACCCAACTAGAGAGGGTACAATTTCTGGGGAAATTGTAGGGTGTGCTTGCTTGCGTCGGTTGCACAGGGGTACGTTTTTGAATGACATTTTTTTTTTGCTGCTCATTTACAACTGAAAATACGAGTGAAGTGGAGAATGAAATAGATGTCTTCTTATTTCCCCTGCAAGAGGCTGCCTCATCGTTGAATCAAAACGAATAAATTTGGCAGACCGGTGTAAAAATTGACCCAATCTCTATGACTTAAACGTCATTTTAAGTTTTTCCCTTCTCATAATATTTTCAGGCATTTAGCCTACTCATTGCATTCATTCATTAATAAAGAACCCCTTTGAAGATTATTCTACGACGTTACCCGGCAGTAGAAGATGGAATCGCGATTCAAACAGTACCATCTGCTAACTGAAAATATGCCCCCCAAAACGTAAATAAGCTTGACATTTATTTAGTGGAAAATCGCTCATTCATAAAAAGCTCACTGGTAGCGATCATTGTCAGTAACAACGCAAAATGCGATATAGCCCTGTGTGGAGAAGCTTCCCCGGTAAATTGTACTACTACAGTACAGTAGACTACTGCTGTGTTCGTCTTGGTAGCGATTGCGTTGGTTGAATTGGATTTACGTTCCGTTGTACGGTTTAGGCTGAAATTAATTATTTTCATGAACAGATTGACAAAGTTTAGGCTGTGGCAATGAAGTTAAGGTTAGCAGTTAGATAGACTTTTGATTTAAGTAAGGGGAGTGCCGAACATGTTCTGTCGCCGTTTGACTTCCTACAGCTGTGTAGATGTTTTTGTAGTGTCTCGCGTAGGCTACAGCGTTGCAGTGAGCAACACTGGTTTGAAACCACAGGTAATGATAATTTCACACACAAATCGTTTACTAATGTCAGAATAAATCCTACAACGAAAATTGATATGTGAGCAATTTTTATTTTAACGATTGAAAACAGATAACGCTACATCATAGACCACTGTAGTATGTGTTGCCCGGGCAACACAGGCTAATGTCATGATGCTAATACTTCAGTGAAATAGTAGACTACTGTTTCCGAAAGTAGATGTACTTCCTTAATAATATCAGCTTATATTGTACATTACACATCACAATTGTGTGTCATATCACAAAGTAAAATGAGTAAATAGTTATCACCCTGGCCTCTTTGCTTGTGGCGTTTCTGCAGCTGCCTTGCAGTAAAGCTATAGTTAGCCTAGCTATCCCTCAAGTTAACAGATGCGAAGCGAATGTTCTGCCAAAGGTAGTCACGCGTGTTTTCGTGACGTTAGTGACGTAGTGACGTTTGTAACGTCAGTGACTGTGGCTAGCAAATTAACCACCGTTAGCTTCACTTTTCGCCACAAAAACGTAACTTGAGCCTAAACCATGCAACGGAACGTAAATCCCAGTAGAAGCAACTCAATCGCTACCAAGACGAAACTTTTGACACCTAGGTTGTCTATGTAGGCCAAATATTGACTGAGTTTTAGGGGGGCGAAAATAAACAATAATAAATATATATGTGAGAGAACAAAGGTTGTGCTCTCGCCGAAGGCTTGAGCACACCCAATAACAGTTGACCTTAAAAGCGTGCTTTTCCGTGATCCGGGTGCTTTGAGAACACGCCTCCTACAACACTAACAGGAAGACAGAGTGGCGCTGCATGACCCGACTCTGATCTGGATCATGTACATTTAATTAAAGCGAACCTGCTTTCGTACAGTTGGATTTATGGAAAATGTTAAGCCCATTCAAACGACGTGTGAACTGTCATATGACTATGTAGCGCCGAGGGGAGTCGTATTTTCAAACGTAAGTATTGCTATAGATTTAGGATCACACGGCTAAGTCTAGTCTATTTGATTAGGCTACAGTACGGCTTCGTGGTAGCCAACTTTCAACAATTTGATCCCAGAGTTATTAGTTAGTTAATCTGGTCGAGAAGTTCTGTAATTTTGTTGTTTTGATAACATTCCTTTGAAGGAAAACTGTCAGCAATAAAGCATTTATAAGCCCAGTTACATATCAGTTGGTCTAATGTCTGACACGTTACTAATTTGATCTGTAGCTTTGTTCAGTCTTCCGGATTTTCCCTTACTGACGGCACAGCATAGGCTGCAGGAGGAACCGAAAACTGATGTTTTGAGATCTGATTGCTAACCGTAAAGCAGAAACGAGACCATACGTTGATGTGTGTGTGTGTGTTCTCTAAAGATACCAAATATGTTCTGCTCTACAGGTGGAAACAGGCATCACAATCTAAACTGGCCGGCTGGAACATTCACACACTTAGACACACATCCACATAGACACACACATCTACTTAGACACACACACACACCTCACACACTTACACACACACACACACACACATAGACACACACACCTCACACATACACACGCTCACATAGACATACACACCTCACACACACATGTAGACACACTCCTCACCCACACACACCTCACACATACACACCTCACTCACACACGTAGACACACACACGTCCCCGTGAGGAGGCCATGTGGTGGTTCCAGCAGGGTTTATGTATCCTGCCAGTGGCCCTGGTGGTGTGGACAGCAGCCACCTTCATCCTGGCCTACATCACAGCCGTGCTGCTTCGACATGTGGACCCCCTGGTGCCTTACATCAGGTCTGAGAAAGCACGTCCACAACCTCACCACACTCTCTCTGTCCCCCTGCACCACACTCTCTGTCCCCCTGCACCACACTCTCTCTGTCCCCCTGCACCACACTCTCTCTGTCACCCTGCACCACACTATCTCTGTCCCCCCGCACCACACTCTATCTGTCCCCCCTGCACCACACTCTCTCTGTCCCCCTGTACCACACTCTGTCCCCCCGCACCACACTCTCTGTCCCCCCTGCACCACACTCTCTGTCCCCCTGTACCACACTCTCTCTGTCACCCTGCACCACACTATCTCTGTCCCCCCGCACCACACTCTCTCTGTCCCCCCTGCACCACACTCTCTCTGTCCCCCTGTACCACACTCTGTCCCCCCGCACCACACTCTCTGTCCCCCCTGCACCACACTCTCTGTCCCCCTGTACCACACTCTCTCTGTCCCCCTGCACCACACTCTCTCTGTCCCCCCGCACCACACTCTCTCTGTCCCCCTGTACCACACTCTCTCTGTCCCCCTGCACCACACTCTCTCTGTCCCCCTGTACCACACTCTCTCTGTCCCCCTGCACCACACTCTCTGTCCCCCCTGCACCACACTCTCTGTCCCCCTGCACCACACTCTCTCTGTCCCCCCGCACCACACTCTCTCTGTCCCCCCTGCACCACACTCTCTCTGTCCCCCTGTACCACACTCTCTCTGTCCCCCTGCACCACACTCTCTCTGTCCCCCCCGCATCACACTCTCTCTGTCCCCCCTGCACCACACTCTCTCTGTCCCCCTGTACCACACTCTCTCTGTCCCCCCCGCACCACACTCTCTCTGTCCCCCCTGCACCACACTCTCTCTGTCCCCCCCGCACCACACTCTCTCTGTCCCCCTGCACCACACTCTCTCTGTCCCCCCTGCACCACACTCTCTCTGTCCCCCCCGCACCACACTCTCTCTGTCCCCCTGCACCACACTCTCTCTGTCCCCCCTGCACCACACTCTCTCTGTCCCCCCCGCACCACACTCTCTCTGTCCCCCTGTACCACACTCTCTCTGTCCCCCCCGCACCACACTCTCTCTGTCCCCCTGTACCACACTCTCTCTGTCCCCCCTGCACCACACTCTCTCTGTCCCCCCTGCACCACACTCTCTCTGTCTCCCCTGCACCACACTCTCTCTGTCCCCCCTGCACCACACTCTCTCTGTCCCCCCCGCACCACACTCTCTCTGTCCCCCTGTACCACACTCTCTCTGTCCCCCTGCACCACACTCTCTCTGTCCCCCCTGCACCACACTCCCCTTTCTGTGTATCAAGTCATACCCTCAACACCTGCTTTCACATCCTGCCCCCTGGTAAGAGATAAACTGCCCCTGTCCCTTTGTGGACAGTAAAGAACAATTATCTCCCTGTCCCCCTGCTCAGCAGAGACACAAACAGTTACAGAATGGTTGTGGTTGCCGGGTGACCCCCTGGACATGTAGAAGCCCAGCTCTGGTGTGTCTGCTGTTTGACACAGCTGTGGTGTGTTTTGTGTTGACAGCGACACAGGTACGGTGCCTCCTGAACGCTGCGTGTTTGGAATGATGCTGGACGTGTCAGCATTCTTAGGTAACTACCTCGTTCTCTCACGGTCCTGTATCACCCTCTCTATTCATGGAGCAGCAGTCTTTGTGTGAGTTAGACAACAGTCTGTTGTTGACTGTAAAAATGAAATAAAAACATCCGAAATGTTTTGGCTGACCATTGACCATGACCTTGGATATTCTGACAGGCATTGCGACCACTTATGTGCGCTACAAGCAGGTACAGGCCCTGACAGAAGACGAGGAGTACAAACTCCACAAGCTCAACCTGTTTGGTCTGGTGTTGGGCTGGATCAGCTCCTTTGGGATGTGTGTCGTTGCTAACTTCCAGGTCGGTGTTTATGCTGAAAGATAATAAAATATGTACTTGGTTTGTCTTCTTGCTTATGAAAACTTTTAAAATATATATATAAAATGTATGTAATACCTGCATCACTATCACACCTATAACATGATTTTTCTTTCTGTCTCCGTCGGTCGGTCGGTCTGTCCTTTCTTTATCCTTTTCTCGCTTCCTTTTCTCTCACACACTCCAGAAAACCACCCTGTTCTCCATGCACCTGGTGGGGGCTGTGTTGACGTTTGGCGTGGGGGCGCTTTACATCCTGGTGCAGACGCTGGTGTCCCTTTACATGCAGCCCCACGTCCACGGCAAGACCGTCTTCTGGGTGCGCCTGGCTGTAGGAGTGTGGACCTTCTCCAGCATCATCAGCAGTATCCTTCCCTGTCTGCGGGGGGGGGGGGGGGGGGGGGGGATTCTTCGATTGTCTCTCCGACAATTATAGATCGACGCCAAAAACTCAATAATCGGACATTTAAAATAAATTGCCGGTAACACTTTTGTAAGACCCCACTGTACGTTCCTTATGTTTGAAACAGTTGGATTGTGATAATAACGTACTGGCATGCTAAGCTAGGCTCGACCTACTTTGTGAGTTATAGTGAAGATGGCTGAGTTTGAGAAATGGAAGAAGCATAGGCCTACAATCTGACCTGCACCCCCTGGCTTAACAGCATATGGAAGCATTTGGGCTTCTTTGAAGCTGAAGGGAAAAAGGACCTGGATAAGAGCCACACTGTAGGCAAGTTGTGTCTAACTAAATAAAACATTTGGGGAATGCAACAAACAAGTGAAACCAAACTTCACATTTCCACCCGGAGTTGAAGGACAAACGGTGCCAAGGTGAAACAGTAGTCACACAGTGAGAGACGAATAATTATGGATTTTTAATGGATTCTAATGCGTCAGTAATGGTTTTCTAATGGAATGGCTCCTTGACCCTGCCTCCCCAGTGTTTGTGTCCTCTGTCATCATGTACAGCAGTCTGCCTGGGGTGGACGTGGCCCACAAACTACACTGGATCCCAGGAGAGACGGTGTGTGTGTGTGTGTATGAGTGTGTGTATGTATGTGTGTGTGTATGTATGAGTGTGTGTGTGTACTAACCTCGTCTGTGTCTCCTCCAGGGCTACACAGCTCACCTTATCAGCACCATCTCAGAGTGGTCGCTGGCCATGTCCTTCATCAGCTTCTTTCTCACCTACATCAGAGACTTCCAGGTACATCCTCCTCTCTCCTCCTCCCCTCTCTTCCAGGTACATCCTCCTCTCTTCTCCCCTCTCTTCCAGGTACATCCTCCTCTCTCCTCCTCCCCTCTCTTCCAGGTACATCCTCCTCCTCTCTCCTCCCCTCTCTTCCAGGTACATCCTCCTCTCTTCCTCCCCTCTCTTCCAGGTACATCCTCCTCTCTCTTCCTCCCCTCTTCCAGGTACATCCTCCTCTCTCCTCCTCCCCTCTCTTCCAGGTACATCCTCCTCTCTCCTCCTCCCCTCTCTTCTTTCCTCTGCCCCCCCTTTCTCTTCTCTCCTCCGTCCCCCTTTCTCTTTCCTTCTCCCCTCCTCCTCCACCTTTTCTCTCCTTCTTCCTCCTCTCTCATCCTCTCTCTTTACCTCTCCCACCTCAATGTGTAGATGTAAATGTTCTGTTGTATTACCTGGGGAGGCTGGTTTATCAATAATCCTTTCTGATGTTCATGTTTATCCTATGCTTAAAAATCTATTATCTTATAAATCTATGTACAGAAAATGCTGTTGAACTGGTTTGTACAGACGGATGACTGGAGTGCCATTTTTGTGTTCTTTTCCTATTTGCTTTTCAAAGAAAATAACCTTGCGAGCTGACGTAAACCTACACAGCAGTCACCTCTATGATTCACTGCACTACAGCATCACAGCACCCGTCAACCAATCAGAGACATCGCCGCTACTAGCGGGAAGTATCTGAAACTCAGGGACTGTGTTCAACTCCCCCAGTAGTGGGGTTCACCTGACACACACATGACAAGTGGACATGGATTTACAGGAGCTGGTAAATGCACATTTCCACTAAATGTTTGTACTAAGAGAGTAGGTAGTCTATATTACAACTTTTTTACATTTATAAGGCACATTCCCTGAAGGTGCCAAAAATGTACAGGTAGATTATAAATTAGGAAATTAAGTTCTGTACCTGAACAAGTATATTTTAATAGTTTAAATCTTGCTCCGATGTTTATAAATTTTAATTCTGGAAGTAATTATGTTTCTCACTTTCTAACGTTGCTGTTTTGTTATTTAGCTGCTTCACTTGTGACCAGTTAGTTAGTTTTTTTCTCTCTCAATTGCATACACAAGTTATCTGAAAGCAAGGCTCATTTTCTCAAAACTCTTAACACAAATCCAAAAGCTGACACACCAAAACCCAAAACCGAACATTCTAATCTAATTTTGCCGTCTCAAAATGTAATGTTGTCTTGAAATGACATGCACACAAACAAATGAGTAGACATTTATAACAATCAATTGAACACTGATTTGCTCAGTGGGAAACACTACTATGATGCTGTAATCTTACCGTATCAGTAGGCCTTTTGTATTTCCAGTGTTACACTGCATACTGTATGTAAAGTAGCCTGTTGTAAACTGTTATGTATTCCGTCTGAACATGAGTAAAGATCGAGCCATAAAGTGTGGTTTAGAACTGCATAATGAGTGAAAAACAGGCATGTGCTTATAAATGTGCTGGATTGGTGTAAGATAAGGTACACGTTTCCGGTTTTGGTTTTTGTGTTTAAAGTTTCAGTGTTAGTGTGTAAGCAACTGAGAGAAACTGTTAATATGCTGACAAGCCTTCAATTAATCACACTGCAGTATTATTCAGCAGTCATTAATTTATATCTTTCTAAACTTTTACAAGGCCCTAAATAGGGAAGAGAATTAGGGTTTTGAATGATGCTGTTGTCAAAGCTGTTTACACATTTTGCCATAAATCTGATCCAGACAGCATTGATTCTGTCCTCCAGTTCAGCAGAACTATGTCTGAAGGTATAATTGACATTGACAAATCAGACTGGTAATCATGCACTGACATGTGCATCTTTAATATCACACCTTGTGCAAACTTGTTGTATAAAATACTTTACACACAGTCTCCAGTTTTATAGCACCTATCGCAACTGTCAAGTTGACACTACAAACAGTTTGCATTTCAATATGTCTGAGCTGTCCATAAGGCAGACTAGACTGCTAATTATTCTGGGTCATCATGGAATACTTAGCCGCAAGACCTCAAACGATTAAATACCTGCTAAAGTGAGTAAGTTGAGTTCAGTAGGAACATTCTCCCGAAGAGACAAGCACTGTAGAGATTTTTACAGTAAACATCAGTCACAGGGAAGTGATAGATGCTGGTTTGTACGACTGGTCGTTGTGTCCTGCTGTCAAAGCCAATGCTGGAGTACCGAACCAAAACACAAGGTGGCATTGTTCAGCTTTTGTTGCTAACTGTACTAAGGGATGTTGTACCCAAACCAACGTGTTCTATGTTTATTTGCCTTTGAAAGAAAACTGTCACCAATAAATCCTTTTCAAACCACTCTTACAGTTCAGATTAACTGGATGACTGGCACATTGTTATTGTTCGTTCTCCATTTATGTCAATAGAAACTAGATTTTATTATTTCACATTAAGTGCAATACATTTGATCATCAAATCCTTCACATTGTTTAAAAATGGCTAAAAAGAACATAAACATGTATATACAAACATTTAATTTAAAATATGAAATAATCATGTACAGTAACTTCTAAGTGTAACCATTTTATACCAAGCTTTCATAAAACTAATAAATAGTAAAAAAAAAAAAGAAAAGGAGAAATACTCCAACCACCCCAGTCATAGTAAATAACGGTTGTGTTGGCAAAGAGGAAAACTGCAAGTTACAACCTCTGCTTACAGCAGCACCACGTTCAGAAGGAACCGGAAACAGAAGGCCTGAAGGTGCTGCCTCACACCACAAACCCTCTCAACCAGCCACTCTTGGCTTTCTCTTTTTTCTTCCTCTCTTGATATTTTGCTACTTTCTGCTGGAAGAAACCTGTAAAACAGAAGAACAAATCGCTGTTACAGAGGCAATGCTTAGAGAATATCTCACCTGAGATTTGGTCATACATTTTCTAAATATTTTCCCATGAGGGTAACATGTGTGTAACGTGTGTAACATGTGTAACATGTGTACCATGAGTGTACGATGAGTGTACCATGAGTGTAACATGAGTGTAACATGTCAACAATCCCTTGTGATCCGTTTCAAGCTTCCTAACGTTCCAACATGAACCCAAACATAAAGAATCTACCTTCATGTGTCGAGGGCTGCCCCTCTTCCTCCTGGATGAAAATGTCAAACATCTGGGTTCTGCAGAAGTCCTTGACAAACTGACGGTAGGTCTTTGACTCGGTGGCGTTGCAGAAGGACTTCTTCTGGAACACTCTGGACTGGCCGTTGGCGCCGCGCTTCATGTGGGATGAGAAGTGGCCCACGGTCTTCACAAAGAAGGAGAGGAAGGCTTCCGACACCACTCGGTTCAGCTCCTCCGGGGCTGCGCGTCAAACACACAGCCAGGAGGGGTCAAGGGTCAGTCACTCACACGGCCACACACAAACCGCCTGAAGTTGTAATACGCTCTCATCTGCGTAGTGTCTCATATCTCAAAAACATTCACTCACACATTTTATCATTCACACCACTCTGCCTCTCTATTGCTATCTCTTTTATGTTATATAATAACTCTTTCTCCCACACTCTCTAACACACGTTACATAAATCACACCAGTCTTTCTCACACACACATGCCCTCATACATTCACAAACATACGCTCATAAATCTTTCATGACGTATTTTTTTTTTTACTCACATATTACAATATGTCAATACACACACTCCACTAATATCTCCACTACAGTTACGTAGCAACAATCACCCCTAACAGGTGCTGATCTTGACACCCTTAGGTTTCACTGATTAGAAATCAACTTTTGAAATTTGGGTTAGGACGTAGAAAGACAAGTTGGAGATTTTAAGGGTATAAAAGAGAAAACACAAGGAAAGGAACAGATCTTGAGTTCGGTACCCAAGGCCCGGCTCAGTTTGTTGAGATTTTGACTTTTGCGAGACTCAAACTTTTTGCATCAAACTCTGCTGAGATTCCTGACCAGTTTTTGGACTTGAAATTGGACAAAACTTGGATTGAAAAAAAATACACGACAGAACCCCCAGGGTCCTAAGAACCTGTCTTCCAGAGCTTTCTACAGTCTCCTAGATACATGAGACATTGCTGATGTCAGTTCAGCATGTTCTTACACAACATGAGCCCTGTGAAGCAGAGCCATTCTCTGGAGCTTGAGTCGAGCTGTGGTCTTGTGTGTCTGACAGAGACACGTTTCCACACAGATGGACTATTTCAGGCCCTGCTTCCGGGATGAACCAAAAACATGAGTCAGGGTGAAGGGTCACTTACTGGAGGCTGGCGTTTTGGAGGAAAGCGCATGAAGCAGTTCTTCCTGAAGCTTCACTGGGAGGAGCGAGTCCTCGTCTCCCATCTGAGTCAGAGAGGAGGGGGGGGCAGACGAGTTAGAGAGGAGGAGTGTGAGAATACACACTTGCAGGAACAGATTTGAGGTATAGTATCGTGTCATGTGAAGCAGGAGGAATGTTGCGGCTCCTGGCTCCTGAAAAAAAATGCTTTGAACTGGAACACGCTTGTGAACACATTTGACTAACAAATAGCTGGAGTTACCAGTTAAGTACAGGACGTGGAAATACTTGGTCCTACTCCTCTCTATAGGCTCCTATTGGCCCACCCCAATTCTATGAACATATAAATCCTAATCCTATCTGAGCTAAACTTTCTTATAAACAATATTTCTAGTTCATAAAATGGACCTAACAAACTCTAAATCCTGTATGAAATTGTATCTGACTTCCATGTACAGTAGTAAAGTAAAAAAAAAAATTAAGAGGAGGGCAGAGAGTTTACTCTTGTCCATGGTGAGTCAGACGTAATGTTAGCAGACAGTTTCATCGAGAGCGACGCACAGAGGGGATTTGAACCTGTGACTTTTTCTTCTGCTGTCAAACGCACCACTGAGCTATACCCATCCACATGCTCTACCACTGAGCTATACCCATCCACATGCTCTACCACTGAGCTATACCCATCCCCATGCTCTACCACTGAGCTATACCCATCCACATGCTCTACCACTGAGCTATACCCATCCACATGCTCTACCACTGAGCTATACCCATCCACATGCTCTAACACTGAGCTATACCCATCCACATGCTCTACCACTGAGCTATACCCATCCCCAATAGTCCAGACAAGGCTGAAGGAGGGGTGAGGATGTTAGACCAGACAGGGGTGAGGATGTTAGACCAGACGGGGTGAGGATGTTAGACCAGACGGGGTGAGGATGTTAGACCAGACGGGTGAGGATGTTAGACCAGAAAGGGGTGAGGATGTTAGACCAGAAAGGGGTGAGGATGTTAGACCAGACAGGGTGAGGATGTTAGACCAGACGGGTGAGGATGTTAGACCAGACAGGGTGAGGATGTTAGACCAGACAGGGTGAGGATGTTAGACCAGACGTGTGAGGATGTTAGACCAGACGGGTGAGGATGTTAGACCAGACAGGGTGAGGATGTTAGACCAGACGGGTGAGGATGTTAGACCAGACGGGTGAGGATGTTAGACCAGCCGGGTGAGGATGTTAGACCAGACGGGTGAGGATGTTAGACCAGACGGGTGAGGATGTTAGACCAGCCGGGTGAGGATGTTAGACCAGACAGGGTCTGTACCACCAGGGAGTGCTGCTGTGAAGGAACCAGGAGGATCATGGGAGGGAGGTGATGGTTCAGTAATCTGACTGCTCCTCAGGGTTCTGTGGGCAGCATGGTGGCTCAGTGGTTAGTGCTGTCGCCTCACAGCAAGAAGGTCCCTAGTTCAAACCCCAGTCGCTCCAGGTCCTTTCTGTGTGGAGTTTACATGTTCTCCCCGTGCCTGCGTGGGTTTCCTCCGGGTACTCCGGTTTCCTCCACCATCATAAAGACATGCATTGTGAATGTGAATTGTGAGTAATGAATGTTGGTGGTGGTCGGAGGGGCCGTAGGCGCTGACTGGCAGCCACACTTCTGTACCACCACCGGTTTGACTGTGTCTGAATGAATGCTGGAATCTGTAAAGCGACCTTGAGTACTCTGAGTAGTAGAAAGCTCTATATAAGATCAATGATATATTTTGACAGGGGTCTTCATACGGCCCTGTTTTTGTCCAGACAAAACGTGGCCCTGTGTGTGTGTGTGTGAACGCTAAAGCATGTATGGATGATGTGTTTGTGTGTGGCTGTGACAGTGAGTGTTACACTCACACTGGTAATGAATCTACTCTCTGCCCCAGCTGACAGATCCACAATCAGCATCTGATTTAAAGACAGAAAAACACATCATGTTAGCAGTCTCAGCACACACACACTACAAAAGACAAACGTAACTAAAATAAACCCACAGAATACATTTAAAGACAGTAGAAACAAACTCATCAAACCCCTCCATAACCTCTGACACTGAAACTATTCTCTGAATACTAAGACTTGTGATCATAAACACACAGACACACACAGACACACAGACACACAGAGGGCTCTGTCCTATGTAATTGTGTTAGTCTAATAAGTGTCAGCCTCCATGTCTGTGAGACAAACAGGAGCGTCTAAAACACCACAGTAAAGCCTGCTGTCCTCTCCACTGGCCTCCTGAAACACCACAGTAAAGCCTGCTGTCCTCTCCACCGGCTTCCTGAAACACCACAGTAAAGCCTGCTGTCCTCTCCACTGGCCTCCTGAAACACCACATTAAAGCCTGCTGTCCTCTCCACTGGCCTCCTGAAACACCACAGTAAAGCCTGCTGTCCTCTCCACTGGCCTCCTGGACTAACGCTAAACAGCCCCTCAGACTTACAAATACATACAGTACTTACAGGTCATTATGAAGCATCTACGTTACAAGTCTTACCACACACATTTAATAACACACATTTAAAACAAGAAGCAGACAACACACACACACACTCACATCGCTGTGGTCATGGATGTTGTCCAGCAGGTTTTTCTGCACACCAAGCAGGTAGGGGGTGGGCGCCATGACGACGTCTATCAGCACCGTGGGAACAATGGAGATGAAGGTATGTTGCCATGAGAATGGGTAGAGCAGCGCTGCTACCGCATGGAGCACCTGGGACAGAGTACTGGACACACACACACACACACAGGCACACAGGCACACAGGCACACAGGCACACACACAGCATTGTTACAGAAAGCCTTTACAAACTGTTAACCTATCAAGAGTAGACCAACAACCTTCATTCCACCAGTACACTACAGACACACACGCACGCGGTCAGTAGCGTACCTGAGCTCGTCAGCAGTGAAGACGACCCTCCTCTCCAGCACGGTGGCAGCAAACACGGTCAGCACCTCCTCGTCTGTCAGCAGACCAAACAACACCCTGAAGTCCACATGCTCCAGCCACGAGTCACAGGGACGCGTCAGCCTTATGATCTGAACACACACAAGCATACACACACACAGATACAAACACACAGACAGACAGTGTATGGTTCATTGACAGGGTTCAGTGACAGGGTTCATTGACAGGGTTCACTGACAGGGTTCAGTGACAGGGTTCAGTGACAGGGTTCAGTGACAGGGTTCAGTGACAGGGTTCAGTGACAGGGTTCAGTGACAGGGTTCAGTGACAGGGTTCAGTGACAGGGTTCAGTGACAGGGTTCAGAGTGACTTGGCAAAACAGGCTGATCCTTCCTGTCAGGGTGAACTCATACCTCCAATAAGTACTCCAATACTAACAGCTGTCTGGTAGCCTTTGACTGTTGACCCACATAAACACTCATTGTACTACAGACACCTGGATGTTTGAATGACGTTATGTTAACCACCTTGACACATGAAGGTAGAGGTCAGTAAACACCATATACCTGTGTACACACACACCACTCCACCTCTGTGTCAGATCTGTGTGTGTGTGTGTGTGTGTGTGCATATATATGTGTATTGTGGCAACCCTGGAGCTCGGCGTCAGGTGATCCGGGGGAAGTACCACAAATTCCCCGGCCGGCTCACGAGGACCACAGCTGCACCTCGTATTGCACTAATTGTTACCCCACTCGTCTTTAGGTAAGTATAGGTGATTATGTGTATTAGAGGTTTAGTATAGTGTATTGTATATTATTTTGTATATTTAGGAGCTTTATTATATTTTTGCTCATCATAGGTGTCAATTATGTTTAGACATGTCAGGTTGCTTTGCGTTGTCTGGTCCTAAGAATTTCAGTGCCCAGTCAGACTTTATGCTGTTCTGTGCATCTGAAAAAGTATAAAAGACTTGAACTTGAACCATCTGGCTGAAAGCTGGCCAGTACAGGGGAGCCAGGGAGAGAACAACCATGGTGAGCTGCAGTGGACGATATACGGTCATGCCCAAGTGAGCTGCCTGGTTACCACAGTATATACACACGTGTGTGTGGTGTATATGTGTGCTCTCACCTCGGTGCCAGACTCAGGGATGAAGCTGGTGATGTTGACGGTGTCTCCTGGGGCAGGAAACGGCGCCTCTCTCAGACTCTGCATGAAGGGGTAGATCATCGCCACAGAGATCTGCCTCCTCTTCTCCACCTCGTCAAAGATCTGCTCACACAAATGCAGCGCTCTCACACACAGCCCTGACATCGGCGCAGCATGTACAAGCTCTGCTTTTGAGCCTTAATGTTTGGTTCTAAGTGGTATGGCTGAAGGGCAAAGAAATCTTATCACTTTTAGAAATATGTATTTCTTTTAACCAAAAATAAAACAGCTTTTACCATTTTAAAAGGTTTCTATACTCTTAATCAAACCTGCATTTTCATTTGCTAAGTTGTGTGTGTTTCCAGTAAAGCTATGATCTATTATCTAACAAAACAAAAACTAGACTAGCCAGTTTCAGACAACGCTGCACACTCAGAAACTCAGAAACACACCCACGCAAACTCACAAACCCACAGGACCTGTTGACTGATTAAGTGCATTAGCGTTCTGCGTCATTCAAATGTTTTGGCGGGGGGAAACACAATCCAGCAGTGAGGGCACATTTTACAATGGGATGTGTGTGAGTGTGTGTGTGTGTGCATGAGACAGTGTGTGTGTGAGTATGCGTCAGTATGCATGAGTGTTCGTGTCAGTGTGTGTGTGGGTGTGGGTGTGAGTGTCTCACCTTGGAGAAGAGTCCGAAGCAGGCCACCCTGCTGATGATGCAGTAGGCTTCAGGAGGTCTGGCACCTCTGCCACCAGGCTACAGAAACATCCCACAACAAGGTCACACACACAAACACTCAGCCTACATCTCACTGTCAAGTACTTCTGTAACTTGTCATTCACCAGTAACCTCCTGCAGTATCCATTCCGTCTGCTGCCGTCCACCTCTGTCAAAACGAAGGAGAACGTCTCACTGGGAGGAAGGGAGGAAGAGAGGAGGGTTACTGCCGCCTCACTCTACAGTAGCTCTTTAGGGTCTTTGACCCATCTTCAACAAGAGCGCCTTCTAGCAGAGAGCCCACTGTTCTAGGGCTGAGCGGCATGGCCTAAAATGTATATCACGATATAAAAGCGCTGACAGTATATATCGTGTCAATATATCATATTAGTTTTCCTTCAAATGTCTAGTCCATTCGTTTGAATATAATGCAGCCCTCACCGCTGCACTCGGCCGGATTCGAATGGGGTACGGCAGGCGTGTCGCAAGAGTTGAATTTTTCCAACTTTTGTAGTGCTTTGCCACGGCAGAAGAGCTAGATGAGATTCATATAGTAGGCCTTATTCATGCCGGTATATTTCTATACCGTTCATACCGTCCACCCCTACACTGAACCATTTTTTAACTGTTGGACTAGTGTCTCCTCTCCCTCCATTCGGACCATTTCACTTTTACAACAAAGCACGAGGGAGAATAACCGTGCTCCCTGTGCAGGAGCTGTGAAACATCGGTTTTCTATTTGGTCGTACACATCCGTGCGGCCTCAAAGGTGAACTTTTCTCAGCTTTTAGGTCTGTATTATAGAGCGGTAAAACCCGCCAGCGGACATTTTTAACACGTACGGAGTAAATCGCAGTCGTATGTAAAGATCACGACGAAACGTTCAGACACGGCCCGTACTAATAGGCCTACGCAACTGTGAATATGGTTATGACGCAAGTCAACTGGTTGCAAGGGTTGCTTCACACACACACACAAACGGATGTGTTCCTGAACAACATCCTGTCTCAGCCTCCACTCTGCTGCAAGGTTGGAGAGTGGGTTGTAGACACACAAGCGCAGACACACACACACCGTGTTACCTGTGGTACTCTGTGAGAGGGGCCCAGTTGACTCCTTCTGGGAAACAGAACAGGGGGATGGCCTTCAGGGTTCCCTCCTCCTGCTCTCGCTGTGAGCGCCCCAGCTCTGCCAGCTAACACACACACACACAATTCACTGAGCAAAATCAGCACTATTAAACAAAAAT
Organism: Osmerus mordax; assembly: GCF_038355195.1. Lineage (NCBI taxonomy): Eukaryota > Metazoa > Chordata > Actinopteri > Osmeriformes > Osmeridae > Osmerus > Osmerus mordax. The sequence continues at coordinate 1,372,863 of NC_090050.1, read as the reverse complement.
GTTTGGACACGTTTTTCCTGCCAGCATACATGCACACATCTTGTTGATACGCACAAGTAAACATGTGTGTGTGTGTATTCCTGCGTGAGAGCAGACCTTCGGAAACTGGTAGGTGATGTGAGGCTGGTAGACTCCATCCTTCCTCTTCAGGCTGACCACCACCAGGTACTCGAAGAACGCCTGTCCGCTGGGGAGCCGCGGGGGCTCGGGAGAGGAGAGGGCAGCGGCCCTGGACACCGGAGCCACCCCGTCACGGCCTAACACACACACACACACACACACACCACAACACCGCTTTGGAAGGCTGGAAATAAATACTGTATGGATATTTACATACGTCTGGTGTCAAAAGATGTTGACAAATTGCTGTAACATGACATTTTTGGACAGAAATTGAAAATGAGGCGTCAAAGTACCAACTGCCAACTTGGTCAGTGAGAAAGGCAGTGTGTTGTTGAATGTTTTCACTTCCATATTTGATGTTTCCGACGTCTATTGGTTTAAAGGGGAAATGCATTCTTGTTACAGGGTTGGGACTCTGCTTATGAAAGTTTGGGATCAAGCCTCTTGCGACTGGCTCTGCACCATAGTGGATAGGATACAGTATTGTTGAAATTCAGCTACAGTAGATTTTGAGGAACCAAAACAAAAGCATGCATGTCAACCTCAGAGTGAAACACACACACACACACACACACACAGCTGAACCAAGTAGAAACGAGTCCAGGAAGTGGTATGTTAAACAGGGCTGTCTTTCATTGCGATGCGGTGCCTTGGAGCCAGCGGCTCAGTGAGAACACCACTGCATGAACAAAAACTAGCTTCACCCTTGTCTGTTCAGACACGCGTTTCTGACTTCCCCACATGGCACACAAAGACGTCTGTTAACAACAGCACACCGTCACAATACGTGTTCTGTCCAGGCTGTCCAGTAGGGTTGCACGATATTGACAAAATGTGATATTGCGATATTGAGCATGAATATTGCAATATCGATATTCATTTCGATATTCTTAAACATGTGTGGCGGTCTGCAAGAATTTGTCGGATGTCATGGCCGCTCATTGGCTATAAGCCAAAAAAAGATTGAAAATCTGTTTTCTGTCCCAAAAAAATCTAGTTTTTTAATGTTTTGTATAGTTAACACCCTAAACTTAATTGTAATGTACATAAAGTATATGATAACTTATGAAAAACTGTTAATTTCAACGGTTTTTGGACATGTTAACTAGTAAGATTTTCAAGCCATGTCAAATCACATGCTCAGTTTGCCTGCTCTTTATAGTGCTGCAGCAGCCCCAAACAACTGATCAATGAAGTCAGGCTGTTAAACTTTAAAATAACTTGCTGAGAAGTTATTAATGTAGCCTAGTAGTTAAACTGACATTTACATTCACAACGTGATTACGAACAAAAGGATTTCCTTTCCATATTCGGCACAGTAAAGTAGAATGAAACGGAGTGGAATCTTTGAATGTATTTTTCAGTATAACAAATATCGGGATGGGATTTGGTATCTTTTATCCAGTTAATTCAGAAGCTTCTTGAAGCATTCTTTATCGACTGTATAAATGCGCACCATGTCTTTGGCCAAATAGTATGTTACAGCATTGGTGATTTCGTTAAGTCTCTTGGAGCTCTTGTCGTAGTTACCTAGCCTGACATTGTCATACTCATAATTCTAGTCAGAATATGAGTCTGATACCGCTCCGTTGCGCTGTGAATATGGGGCGTGTTTCACCCGAACCCGGCCAAAAAATGCCTCTTCGCTCAATTGGATAGACCTACAACCAATCAGAGCAACATAGTATGTTGTTTGTTGAAAACGAATTAAACCCAAGCGCTCTTTGGTGATGTGGTTGATTACGTTACTGTTGATCATCTGTCCTTCGTCGTATAAAGCCTGCCTTGACTATTTGATTGGTCCACATAGTTTTTCCCCAACCGAGCGACCCCAGTCCCAACTTCCCGACCAAATTTTTTTGTGGGCGGGATAAGTTCGGATGGCACCCACCAGGCTAGTAGTTAGTAGCAAAAGCACTCGCTAGCGATGTTTGCGTTGCTAGCTCTGGCGTAACTGTGGCAGATTTTTATGGGAAGATTTTTACTGTGTTTTTTTTGGCTACTAACGTTTAACTAACTCTTCAATCTCCATAATTTCGTCGTCTCCCTAAGGCACACTCATATTCTTAATTTTCTGTCTCTTCTTTCCTTTCGCTCCACAAACTCGATTCGCACTTTCTCTTTCTGTCCTTTCACTTCTCGCTTCTTTAATTCGCTGTCTCTATCTCCCTTCACTCACGCTGTCGACGTGTGCATGTGTGACAGGGCAACTGGCCAATGAAATATGCGGGCTCTAAATTGATCACAACACACAGCCCCCGGCGCATCTCTCCACAAAATATTGCATACTTTTCGGGACATTTTCGATATTGATATTGCACAACGTGATATCGCAAAAACGATATTAATTCGATATATTGTGCACCCCTACTGTCCAGTATTTCCCAGGATTTCCAGTATTGTCCATCCCAGCTGTCAGACGGTGATTCCTGGCATTTGTTTACTCTATAGGCCAAATGTTAACTTGACCAACAGACAGTTGTCAAACTACATGACAAACAAATCCTTCCCTCCATCCCGTGGCCATCAGAACAGAACGTCAGCTAAACGGTGACATAACCAGTATGGCTAGGTGTTCAAGGAGCATGTCACTGAACAACTTGAAATGTCAGTCGGATGAACACACACAAAAACCGATGTGACAATGTGGCTGTAAAACCATCTTACACATTTCAGATGTGAAGAGAAACTATTCAAGGCTGTTTGTGTATGTTTGTCTCAAATAAGTCTGGATTCTGAATTCTCTCTGTTTTCTCCTCACCTGCAAATAAAAAAGTGGGTGAGCTAAGTTGATTTATGGGGTTAAGAGTTTGTGGTGAGTGTCGACAAAAGGTGTCTTTGTTTACAAGTGTTTGGTGGTGAAAAGTGTGAAACCGGTTATGTGCATCCTGTCAGTGAGGATCACAACCAGGTTGTTTTCTTATTAGTAAATACATTTTGTGTCTTTGAGTATCTGGCAAAAGATATTAAACTAAACTCCTCACCCCAAACTTCATTTGAAAAAGTAGGTGAAATCAAAACAAATGGAAAGACTAGGTGTAAGGCACTCACTGCCAAACTAAACACTTACGTCCTTGGTTGATCTTGTCATGGAGGGATGTGAATATGGAACTGAGTCGTTTCATTGGTCCGTGGTCCCTCGTGTCCATTTCAGCAGACATCCTGGAAAGGGGGGGGGGGGGGGGGGGGGGGTCAGACCATGGTGGGAACCCACACACTTACCCCTCACACTTCTAACATGCCAACTTTCACTTAGAAATACATTTCCTGTTGGAAATTCCAAGAAGGATGAAGGGAGTTTTCCAGATCTTGATTAGTGTTAGGGGCAAAATAACAATTGAACATCCTTGAAACAAAATCAGTGACAGGCATGACTAACTCCCTGTTCAAACTCTACTAGTGAAAGAAAAATACTGAGTGAATAATAATACAGGGGAGCACAGAGTAAAGAAAACAGTAAGTTCTAAACATTGAGCTCACCGTCTGTCTGACATGGACAAACAGCAGTGAGATAAGACTGGCAGGCCAGAGTTAGATCGCAAACTTGAAAGATGGGGAGGGGATTCTTAAAGGACATATTTTGCTCTATCCCTAAATGTGATTTATCTGACTGAACACAGTTTACTGCAGTCTGCCCTCCTTGGAATCAACATTCAATAGTCACATGCTGAACGACATAACTCTCTTAGTCCCGTATGATGAGATAACAATCTGGAATGTAATCTCCACAGGGAAATCTTCACCTTTTGGCCCTGGGAGAAGAGAAATAAGCATGCTACTAGATCAACACACTCATGATGATTCTGTTCAATTGGCCAACAACCGCAGGTCCATATCTAAAAACTAGGGCAACAGCCGCATAACTCAGCCGTTCTCTAGACTCATCACAACTGTCAATGTAAACGTCGAAAAGTTGTATACGAGAGGGCCAAACGTGGCTGACACCATAAACCCTCTGTCACGTGGCAGCTCTATAGGTGAGGTGCTGCCTTGAGGCACTCAGTCTTTGTTTTTCATGTTCAAGTGAAGTGTACCCAACAAAATACGTGAGAAGTGACCTTTCAGAACAATGTGAACAGCGCTCCATCAATGACAGTTCAGTGTGTACTATGGATGTACTCTGTTTTCTCTTTGTGTAGGCTCAAACTAACCAGAGCAACAGATCAGATTAAATAGATTTTGACTAGAAAATGATTTTTAAACTTGAGGTTTCATTAGGTGTTGTACATTGTATTGAAATAACTTGAAGAGCCCTATCCCCCAATACACTGACAATTGTTCTTTCCATTTCACTTTGCTAACACGTTGAGGAGGGCTAAGACGTGTTTTCTATTCAAAGTAAGCAGTCCATAAACTTCGTCATTCTCTATTCTTTGAAGCCCTGAGCCTCAATTTTAGCCTAATTCGCCCTGTAACAAACTTATACCAATTTGTCAGTAGTCTGCGACATCAAATCATGTTCTCCACATTAGGGTTATGCAAATACGTAGGAAAGGGGTCATCAATAGCCTATCAGTATGTTAATTTAGACGTCTGGGCTGACCATAGCGAACCACAGCGGTTCAGAAGCCAACTCAATTAGCCTATGTATTTCAGATAAATAAAGTCAGATAAATCTATACTCACTTTCTTTTCTGGTTGAATGTCAAACTTGGACTCCTATTGACCGTCTGACATCCAGAACAAGATGTAGGCTACAAGCGGTCAGCCTGCAGGTGGATGTACTGTTTTAGACCTCGATCGAAAAGTTGAGAGAAACGTAAAGGATGACAATTACCTAAGTAAAACCGTAAATCCTATTTAAGGGCTGAATATTAAGCCCTATTGAGTCATAAAGTAGCTTTCGGAGCAGATGCAAGCGTTTTCAAAGCTACCCATTGAGAGAAACACTGCGGAATAAGAGAATAGATCCCTTAAGCAGTTCGACTACGAACACAGGAAAGACACTGGCATAGCAAGAAGCACACCCCTTTTAATCGTTACCTAATTTAAAGTGACGATTCTTTTGCTGTGACGTTTCTTATGCAAAAACAAGTGAGGAAAGAAATTGCATAATGTGTAGCCTTGCCTAAATAATTTCTTAATGGACAAAACATCAGACTCATGCCAGTTAATATAAAATAATGTGATTTCAGTTTTCTCCAAAAGGTTCAAATGAAAAGAAGCTTTGCATTCAATGGATTGTGGACAGCCACTCAACTTTACAACAGTACTGTATAGACTTTTGGAGAGTTTCCACCCCCTGGTGTAGATATAAGTAATGACAAAATGAGCTGTGAGTACCACGTTCCAACTTATTACATCTTTGATGGGCCTACTAGTTTACCCACAGGGCCGAATCCTGGTCCTGTGAGATACCTGGACATGTCTCTCCTGTGTTGGTCTCTCCTGTGTTGGTCTCTCCTGTGTTGGTCTCTCCGTGTTGGCCTCTCCTGTGTTGGTCTCTCCTGTGTTGGTCTCTCCTGTGTTGGTCTCTCCGTGTTGGTCTCTCTTGTGTTGGTCTCTCCTGTGTCGGTCTCTCCTGTGTCGGTCTCTCCTGTGTTGGTCTCTCCATGTTGGTCTCTCTTGTGTTGGTCTCTCCTGTGTTGGTCTCTCCTGTGTCGGTCTCTCCTGTGTTGGTCTCTCCTGTGTTGGTGTCTTGCCATCCTCCTCCCAGCTGTCTGACAAGGTCTGACTGTTGAAATAAGTAATAATGAGCTGAGATGGTTTAGCACATGCTACTCTGCAGCTCATGTTTTATTCTGCCTAAAAGGGAAAATGTCCGCTCCTCCTGTCAGTTTGTGACTGCCAAAAAAACATTGGGGGAACACTGACTGCAGATTAAGTGCCTCCAACGTTTCAGGCTATTTAGCTGGAAACGAGTCAGGCATGAAAGACATGAATTGGATGAGAGTTTGTTGGCAAAGTTTATGTCCAGGCATAGGCGATTTTACCGCGGGTCCTACTGTTGGGATGAAAACATTTACATTTTCAAATTAATATAAAAAAAAATGATTTAATGATTTTAGAACATTTTTAAGTGATGTCAGCGTTGTATGTTCTATCATGGTTTGTTGTACTCTAATGATTAATAAAAATTGATCAAACATGCTCAAAATTAATTGATCTATTAATTTTGAGCATGTTTTTTGTTAGCAAAAAAAAACCCTACCTTTTGCACCCCCAGTTTTAAAACCTAGAATCGCCTATATGTCCCAGTCTGATGGAGTGCATGAACCTTGTCCACTATGACATCAATGTTAGACACCTGACTTAAATGCAACTCCCAGGGCCGGCCCAAGCCTTTATGGGGCCTTAAGCAGAATTGATTTGGCGTATAATATATATATATATATATATATATATATATATATTTAATTAAGCTGTAATTTCATGTGCTCTTGGGGGCCCTCTGGTGGACAAGGGGCCCTAAGCAGCCGTTTAGTTATTTACATTTACATTAAGTCATTTAGCAGACGCTCTTATCCAGAGCGACTTACAGTGAGTACAGGGACATTCCCCCGAGGCAAGTAGGGTGAAGTGCCTTGCCCAAGGACACAACGTCATTTGGCACAGCCGGGAATTGAACTGGCAACCTTCTGATTACTAGCCCGACTCCCTCACCGCTCAGCCATCTGACTGTTCCCCCATCTGACTGTTATCTATGCCTTGGGCCGGCTCTGCTCCTAAGAGACATGCGATGTTCAGGCCTCTAGCTTATCAATGACCACATCTTGAATTACTGCCTTGCCTCATGTCACACCTGGTTCTGAGCTCTCATCTGCTAATTTTCTCTTCTCCTGAAGATGGTGCTAATGTGTAACTGGGAAACACCTGTTATATTTAAGGCTGCTCAAAATCTCAAACTGGTCTCGTCCCTCCACAACATCCCTCAATGATGACAAAAGCTCTGCTGCTACAGACATGTCAGAGTCAAACCTTCAACACGGTCATTTCTGATCACGTCAGTAAGACACAATACTGCCGACCACATGAGCACAAGAACCCCTGACATTTGCATTATATGACGCCTGACAATACCACTATCTTTCTGGAGGAGCTTCAAAGGCTTGATACCAGACCTGGTATCTCCTTCTCCCCATGGGAGGGAGAAGGGCCAGCCAAGTGGCCCACCTTCCTCAGCCTCTCTTTACTCCAAAGAGACACTGGATCAAACAAAGGATTTATCCAAAACAGACATTTCATGGATTCACAAACATCTCTCAAAGACTACACACTGCTTGTAGACACTAGAAGGATTATTGGATGTGTGACAATGTATGCTTCTTTCTTTTCTGTGTTGATTTAATTTTATGTTTTACTGTAGCTGCCTTTCATGTTTTAAGTCAGTCGATCTTGGTATCAGATTTATTGTAATCTTCGAACCAAACCGTTTATCAATGTTATGTAGATATATTATGAAGTATATGCAAGGTATAAACATTTTAAGGACACAATCCAAAAGTTACATCCCCTTCACATCTGTAACCAGTTTGGACAACCAGGCCAAGGACCTGACCAATGAACTGTTTTACCTGCCTCAAGACACTTCCTCTTTATTCGGATTATAAATACCAACAACAAATAATCACTCGCTGAGTCCATTGATACAGCAAGTCCTGTTACAACAGATAGGCCTTCAAGAAGGATCTCGCCAAGCTCCTGAGATTCAACATTATAAGACGATTCTGGACGATTCTGGACGATTTTGCAGAAGTAACCAAACGCAATTCTAATTGCGACACTGACATAACCAAACTCAGTCTCACCGTGGATTAAAAGGAATACTTTCACGAAAGAAACTATTGTGATCATTCCCGTTATTAGACAAAGGCCTTGATTCTTTCTCCTCCCCCCTTCCCGCTCTTTCCATCTGACCGATTGTATGTTTTCTTTAATGTGTTAGTCCATCAAATTCTTACTGAAGCCAATAACATATCTCTATTACTGTTCATTATATTTCCATTTATTTCAATAAATCATTGTGTATAATTTTAACTCGTGTATTTTGATCCCTCGTGTTATTTGATCCGCTCTACACTTAAAACAAATTAATTCCTTCAGATACTGATTATATGTCACGCCCACGACCTTGCCCCAGCCTTAGTTTGTCTGCCCTAGTGTTTCCCTGTTTTTCTGTGTTTATTAGTTCCACCTGTGTCTTGTTTGTCCTTCAGTGGTGTCGTTAGTGTTGTTGAGTTCACCTGTTTGGATTGGTGTATTTAGTCCCTGTCATTTGTTCAGTCTTGGTCAGTCATTGTTTCATGTAGCATGTTTCCTGTCGTTTGGTTTCGCACAGACAAGGAATTTGCTTTGACAGGAAGGTGCAAACATTAAACATATAGGAATCTAAAATTTAAATATGAGGACTAACTATACTAAGGGTACATAACTAGCAATACTAAGTGGAATTAGAATTAAAATAAACAAAAGTCCTAGTCCCTGTGAGATTCCCTGCTGTCTTCACGGTTACCAGTAAAGCCTTTGTTTCCTGACCCCTGCCTCGACCATCTCTCTGCACCTGGCTCCTCCCTACAACTGCTACATTATTACATAATAAACCTGATGTCCTAAACCCAATATCAGGATGGTGCCCCCTTTTACTAAATACTTGATTATAAATTAAGTATTTCTATTCTTCAACGAGCAAACCTCACTACTGGTGCATGCTTGTAGCATGGAACCAGTCAAATCTATTGTCCCAGATATGTGCCATAAACACCACCTCTAAGGTGTCAAATTTAACACACAGTCCAGCTTAACGGTTGGGAGTGAATGAACTGCACCAACACTGATTGAAGTTCCCTCTGTTGTTCATCTCTGGTCACATTCCCTCAATTGTGTCACTGGTAATGTAAAAGACAGGTCATCTGTAAATCAACTAGTGTTGTGGCTTGACTAGGTTTTTCTCACACAGAAATAAGCTATGGAGCATTGATGACACAGGAGTGACCAGTCATGGCACCAATCAGGTAGCAAACCATCACGTCCGTCAAAAGGGTAACACTA